>NC_044305.1:113620552-113898052 GCF_007474595.2 Lynx canadensis
TTCACAGTGTGACTATGTTGTGGGCAAAAGAATGAATTTTCACACTAGACAATTATATTTCAAATGGAAATGATTATATATGTATGTGTGTGTATATAAAAGTTTATATATATATATACACACACAAAAGTTTAAAGTATTATGTTATGTTACCTGTGCCACAGATCCCTTCATTAACAAGATGAGTTGCTTTCAAGTTCTCTCATGTTTAAGTCTAAAATAAAATGTTGATCAATAAGTGGCCATAAATGGGAGGGGGAATGTTTCTGCTTATTTTTCAAATATCAACTATTGCTACACAAGTTCTTTAACTATCCCTTGACAAGAGAGTTAAAGATATCAGAAATGTAAGGTATACAAAGATATCAATAACATTCAGGAGACAGAAAATAATAGAGTGTGTGGAGGATGGGGAGAGGCTTCTTTCATCACACAGAGAAAACAATTTTATCACCTATGCCCTGCCCTAATCTATGCAAGTGGATACCAAATCAGATTGAAAAGACAGTAGAGGAAAAACACACACAGTGGTAATTAAGAAAATACCAGAGAAATGCTTTTCATAAATTCTTTATTATTTTTTTTCCAGACAGAGCACAATTGGGAGAGAGCACAATTGGGGGAGAGCGGCAGAGGGAGAAAGAGAATTCAAAACAAGTTCCATGCTCAGTGTGGAGCCAAAGGCTGGGCTCAATCCCGTGACCCTGAGATCACGACCTGAGCCAAAATCGAGAGGTGGCACACTCCACCCAGCCGCCCCCTGCTTTTTATTAATTCTTTTGACCAAGAAAAACATCAAATGGGTAATGCTGACTCACTCTTCATTTAAGTGGTAAGTATACAAAGTTGCTCTCTGCTCATGTACGAGAGAGACCAAAAAACAGTGAGGCTTAGGTTTACTTTAGCAATGTAGTAATTACTACTTAGGCACAACACAAATGTTATCATATCTAAGGTAATATGCTGCCTTTTAAGAGCCTATCATGACTTGAAAATTCTTCAGGTAATGAAAAAAGGTCAGTAAAAGGAAATTATCAGAAAAACTCTGTAGAATTTGCATTATTGTATATACTTTTATAATTACTAAAAGCAAAATTTTTAATTAGAAAAACAATTTTACTTCACTATCAACATTAAAAAAATATATATATCCTAAATATCTAAAACCAGCTCAGAAAAAAGTCCACCTCTCCAATTTCTAATTATTCACTGATGCACAAACTGAATTGTTCTTTGGAAGTTAGGTTTAACTTAGTGGATAAATATATTTGGGAGTTATCACAGCTTTGCCACAAAGTATCAGAGAACCTGGAACAAACCAAAGTATTTTTGGACCTTGTTTTCCTCATTTATAAAAAGAAATATCTGAACTACCTTAAGTCTAGACAGTCCCCTTATAGCTCTAAAACCTACAGATAATATGGAACAGGTTATTTGTTAGGATGTGCCCTGAAGGATTTGTTATAAACTAAACCTTGTTAGCAAGACACTTCAAATGCAGCAATTCACAGTGCTTGAAATTGCATCTGGGATAAAGACCATGGAAACTGTCCTGAAACATAAAGCTCATATAATGTAATTTGATAAGGAATAATCATTTTATATTGTTATGTTATGCTACTGAGATAGAAATATTAAGTCAACTTATAATTTTTTACAGTTTTTTTGTTAGTCATTAAAAAAAATATTTTTTTTAAAAAGTAGACTGCACACCTAGCACGGAGTGTATCACAGGGCTTTAACTCACAACCCTGAGATAAATATCTGAGCTGAGATCAAGAGTCAGACACTTAACCGAATGGGCCACCCAGGCACCCCTTAAAAATTAAAAAAAAAAATTTTTTTCTTTTAAGCAGGCTCCACGCCCAATGCGTAGTATGCTCCAGTGACTGTGTCAGCAAGGCACACTGTTAATCACTTAAATAATAGAATAAGGTGTATTTTGGCATTTGATCAATGTGTTCTCAAGAAACAGCTAAGCCTCAAGTATAGCCATTATACAAGCATGAAGCCTAAGTGATAACTGAACTATTTTGGTAAGATACAGTAACAGTGGTCTATCTGGAGTAAGGGTCAATCGACTTGTCTTTCTTCATATAAATTTATTGAAAACATTTTTTAATATTTATTTACCTTTGAGAGAGAGACAGAGCATGAGAGGGGGAGGGGCAGAGGGGGAGACACAGAATCTGAAGCAGGCTCCAGGCTCTGAGCTGTCAGCACAGAGCCTGACACGGGACTTGAACTCACGAACCATGATCATGACCTGAGCTGAAGTCAGAGGTTAACTGACTGAGCCACCCAGGCACCCCTAAAAAATTTTGTTTTTAATAATGAACAACATAGGCATCAGGAGACGGGGAGCAATGTCCAGATTTATAACCTATTAGTAAGTTTTTAATGTTAAACTCTTAAGCAGTAGTTTCATTCTCTTTCAAACAACGGTAAGAAATATTTTCTTGCCTACTGCATACAGCAGGGGAAACTAATAAATACACATTTAAAAACTTCTGAAACTGTATACACTCCACAGAAGCTAAAGTTCTATTACTTCTTTATATTTTTATATGACTACATGCTACTCTAAATTTATTAAAACTTAATCAATTATTTAAAGCAGTTTGGATAATTCTCAAGAAACAAAAAAGGAAATCAATGAAAGCACAGAGGCTGTAACACAAATACTATACTAAGCAAAAATACTTCAAACTGGCAGAACAAAAGGAATACAATCAATCTGACAGTTATGAAAATTCACTTTCACCAGATTCCCATCTTTTATAATTGGTATAAAATTGAGTGGTAGTGACTTTGGACTTATACATCAATGAGTATCTAATCACAGACTGTCTTTGGCACGTGGGTAACATTGCTTACACCTTGTATATACATCTTTGGCCCTCTACTTTTGACACACTCTGTCATTCTCAATGCACTTCCTCTCCATCTCTCTCTCTCTCTCGCTCTCTCTCGGTCCCTAGGGAACTATTTCTTCCCACTGCTTGTAGGCCTAAAAATTAAAAGTATTAACCACAAAAATCATTAAATCATTAAACTGAAGAAAAAAGCTAGAAATTAAGACGTTGTGTAGAAAATAAATGAGAAGCCAGTAAACTTTTTCTGCGTTAGGCCAAAAAGAAAAAGGGTTTTCTGAGAAATGGAATGTTTATGGTAATGAAAAATTTTAACCATCACGAAGGGAGTTAATTCCACTTAGAGTGTTAATCTTGTGTGGATGAATATTCAACTTTTTGCTCTTCACAGGTGCCTAGTATATCACAGGACCAAGTAAAGGAAATGGAGCTCTTTATCACTTTTGAAATCCTTTGTTCTATTGAAGTGATGACTAAAGTGGCTTTTGAATAATGTCTCTGAAATAAAGTAATAAACTCTATTATTGAGGCAAAATTAAATAGCACCAATATTTACAGTTTAACCATTTCCCCGTTTTCACTGAAATTATAAAAAGTTTCAAATGAACAAGAAAAAAACTACACAATTTCCTAATGGTAGCATCATGAAACGCTCCAATATTGTTTAGGTTTTAAGTAATAAATAATGGAAGAAAATGACCTAAGTAGAAAATTGTATTACATAACTTACAGGCACAGTTGAAGTGTGCTTTAAAATTGCTACAGAACTAATGTACAAAACATGTCATCTATGTTTCATTTATTTTGAAAGAGAGAGAGAGAGAGTGCACATAGAAGTGTGAGCAGGAGAGGAAGGAAGGGCAGGTGTGGGGTGGGGGTGCGGGGTGAGAATCCCAAGCAGGCTCCCAGTTGTGAGCACAGAGGCGACGTGGGGCTCCATCTCAAAAAAATCTCAAGAATCATGAGATCATGATCTGAGCCAAAATCAAGAGTTGGATCTTAACTGAATGAGCCACCCAGGTGCCCCTATATCATCTATATTTAAAAAAAATCAATTTCTGAAAAAATCCTGATACCTAATTACCTTTAATCTTGTCTATTTCAGACAAAAGCAGGAAAGTGTTGAATGTAAAATTCTCTATTTTGAAGTGATACACTTTGGCCATTCTTTTGTGCTTCCTAATCCCTGATTTATCTTAATCTAAAAGCTTACTAAAAATCAGTCTACAACAATATTAATCAGTTTGTCTATGTTAACCATTAGACTCAAATTAACCCTATGCAGTTATTATAAACTGTGAATCTTGAAAGGACGGGTTAGGAAAGGAGGTAAGTAATAAAAATATAGAATCATGAATAAAAGAATACTAGAATATTATCATCTTTAGGAAGCTCTTAATGCAAACTGTACAGTCAATATTTAACAACTGCCTAAGGAATGTCAACTTCAAGCCAGGAAAGAGGAATGCAGTAAGCTAGAAGTACATTCATTCCCCGAGTGGTGCTCTGGTTTCACTAAATATCAATCCCACCAGTCATCAAACTATCCTCACCTACAAGAGATCATTGTTTTAATTCAGGTATAATTATAATCAAAGGAAATTTGAAACATGCCTCAGAGTCTATTACTTTAAAAATTAAGATTCAGAAGCTACTTTTCAGATATATGTATGTGTGTGCATTGATATATACATGCATATATAATTATATCTCACATATAATAACAACAGCTCAGTAATTACAGAACTAGTAGGCGTAAAAGGCATTCCCACGGTGTCGTGCCACTGTGCCAACAACTCAAGTTCCTCCTCTAAGCAGTCACTCTTACTCGAGCCTTTGGGTACAGAGAAAGTGGGTAATGCAAATCCGATCAGATCTCTGAAATCCTTTCAGTAGCTCATCACCACATTTAAGAGCAAGTAACTGTAAATACACCCCTCTTCACCTTCTAGCTCCTGCTTTCATCTCTAGTTTCATCTCCCACGCATATACCATACCTAATCACACCAAATTTCTTCAGGTTTCCCTGAACATGTGATACTTTCTTTCACTGCTAACATTATTCCCAGTTTGGTATAGCAGGCCACTGCACACTTCATTTAGCTAATTCCTACTTACTCCTAAATATAATCACAAATTTCTATTGCACAAATTAGGTAAATGATGTGCCTTTTCAGTTTCTTAACAGTATCTTTCTGTTTCCTCTTACAGAAGGGTTCAAAGTGTGGGTGGGGGAGAGTCGGCTCACCTATATCATCTCCTTCACTCTTTGAATTTTGAGATCAAAATCAGTTGGGACAGAATAATCTCAGTCAGGTTATTCCCGGCAGGAGAATAACTTCCTTTCAGTACTGGGGCAAAACATTCTCATTTCTCTCATCCACAAAAGAGAGATAAAAATTGTAAATATATACAGAAGAAATAATTTTAATGAAAATCATTACATGTAACCACGATCATCATCTAGGGACCTGCAGAGTGCACAGCAAATCTATTTTTTCTTTATTTAAGATAAACAAATGGTCACATATAAATGATACAAATTTCATTCGAAGGGGAAAAACTGCACTCCCTTTGTGTATGCTTGGTTTAAAAAAAGTAACATATGAGAAGTTAACAAGACATAACGAGGGAAAAATGAGGAAATAAAGTATATAAATAAAATATATAAACATAATAAGTACTTGCTTTAACTTAAAAAAAAAAAAACCATACTAAAAAGATGTACTTTATTCATCCTTACATTTTTTATTGAGAGCAGAGACAAAAAGAACATAAACATTTTCTGAGCGGAGGTACACCTACACATTATTTTTAAAGTCACAGCTCCGGGGCGCCTGGTGGCGCAGTCGGTTAAGCGTCCGACTTCAGCCAGGTCACAATCTCGCGGTCCGTGAGTTCGAGCCCCGCGTCAGGCTCTGGGCTGATGGCTCAGAGCCTGGAGCCTGTTTCCGATTCTGTGTCTCCCTCTCTCTCTGCCCCTCCCCCGTTCATGCTCTGTCTCTCTCTGTCCCAAATAAATAAATAAACGTTGAAAAAAAAAATTAAAAAAAAAAAAATAAAGTCACAGCTCCAAACCCTGATAATGCCACAAAACATATACTAAAAGTGATCAATGAACAGAACATATTTGCCTTGACCATTGTTTTCTCAAAAGTATCCTGGTTAAAAAAAAAAAAAAAAAAAAAATGCAGTTGGGATCAAGTAGGCAGGTGGGGAGAAGGGAAGTTTTATACTTTCAAACAGTGTTAAAATTGAACTTAGCCAATTTCTGTGGGTATAAACTCTTTAAGGAAACTGGACAATTCTGCTCACTTTATTAGAGTTCTATCATTACGAAAATATAAAAAGAAATACATCTTAGGTCTTGACAGTCTGGAAGAGAATAGATTTTACCCTCTCTGTGTGAAGTGGAAAATGAATTCTCAATGTACCAAACCTCAAAAGGCAAGTAGGGATGTTATAACATGTATGTCTTTGATGGTTTCTTTTTCTAACAGAGGCTGTAAAATATAACAGATATCATGAACAATCTTGACTAAGAAGAATACTCAAATCCTAAGGTAAAAGTCACTAGCATTGTTTCTACATTACTAAAGCAGAGCTATTAAAAATAGCTATTGCAGAGTCACCATAAAGATAAAACAACATAAATAAAATGAGCTCTGAACAGTCATTATGATCTTTTACATACATGTTTTGGTGACAGAAAATTTAGAGTGTGAAGTACCATTTTTTTCTTACTGAAGAAGGAAGGAAAGAATTTGAAGAATAATTTTTTTTTTCCAGTAGGAAAAGCAGAAAACCAAAGCTCCAGTCAAATGACACTTGTTATTATCTATCTGAAATTAAATTTTTACAGTGAATCATGAATACAGTTTATACAGAAGTCAAGTTTACTTTTAAAAAATTATACTGCGTATGTTATGGAGGCAGGAAATATATTAACTTAGGAAAAGCAACAAAAAGGCTACTCTAGGCATACTAATTCCAATCACTGCATCTTCTGTAATTACCTTAGAACTCAATACACTGTAACTTCATTTTTGCAGGATCCAACAGAAATTATAGCTTAAGGAAATACATAATATAGAGTTGTCCATATTTTAATGGTCTTATTTTCACATTTAGACTGTCATAAATTTGTTATTATTTTTAATGAAAGTGATAATTATAACTACATTCCTAATCTTTATGCAATTTTTTCATCTAAGAAATAGAATACTCCTGGGAAAAAAACACTCCATTTCATAAAAAATTTCAATACATCTCAAAACACAAAAACATGAGAAACAGAAACACAGGGCAAGATCCCTCTAAAAAAACACAGGGCAAGATTCCCCCTAAAAATACTCAAAAGCTCTGCATATTTTATATTAAATGCTTTGTCAAGAACTGTATGTTTATTGTACAATAAGGAACAGAGATGACCAGGGTAGAGATGGGATGATCAATCAGAAGTTTCTCAATGAGACATTAGCTCAATTAGAAAATTAGACCTTCAGTTCAATTATGACATGACACCTTGTTTAGGTAATTATACCAGCTGCCTAGATTACCAGTTAGATTTCTGACACGATGAAGGTTGGGACCAAACATAATGTTCTCTTTTCTACAACAGAAACTATCTCACTATCAAAGAAAATATACCTTTACATTGTCCTTCCCTGGTGAAAGAGTAGTATGAACCTACAGCTCTTTTGTTTCCACCAACTGGCTCTTCTTTAATCTTTTGTCCAAATTATGATTTTTACTGCCTGGTAGTGAGCCACTAGCTTTAAAAGTGATAGTGACAATACAATAAATGAACAGTCAGGATTATCTCAGCAGCTGACTCCTCCCTGAAAAAATTATTCTTCCAGTGACCAAATCTCTACCATTGCTTGACGTCTGTGTTTCTCAAATTTATTATCTTAAAAAAATACGTGAGAATAGGTAGAATATATTGTAAAGATGGTAAAGAACATTAATTGACTCAAAAGACCACTGACAAAAGAATAAACTCCCATTTGCAGTATAAATGCTCTAAAAACCAGAATTTGGCCATCTACGTAAAACGGATAACCACTGAACAGATTCTGCTAAGAGAAAGAAAAAGGTTTGCCAGGTAACTTAAAAAGAGTTTTTGTTTTCAGAACTCATCATCTGAATCTAATGAGGTATAAACTTAAGCCAAACATTCATTACATAATTAAATTTACCAAGAAGATAAATACTAACTTTATTATAACTTCGAGAAATAAATACTGAATCTTCTCACTTCTAAAAAAAGATTATAGCATGAATTATAGCATGTATCACAATGAAATAGGAGTAATCCATAAATCCAACAATTCTGTTTCTATGAATCTACTGTGTGGAGATTTCTACAAGCCTCAAAAGACGTATGTCTGAGTTCATAAAATGAAAAAAGCCCAAATGTCCACTAACAGATGGTTAAGTAAAACATAGCATCTCTATGCTACGCATAATTGGTAGTATTAAAAACAATGTCAGCCCAAATGTATTTACAGACACTGAAAGGTGTCTTTGTCCTCAATATGGACTAAAACTAGCATCCATCTGTATAATCAGTACAATATGACAGAATTTAAGAAAAACTCTATACCTAAAGCCCTAAGACTGCACAAGCAGATGTCTGATAAGCCAATGTAAATAAATGTTTCTGAGTGTAGGATTTGGTGGATACTTTTTCTTTGTAGTTTTATATCTTGCTTGTGTGCATATGTGTTTAATCAGCACATGTCATTTAAGAAAACCCACAAAGTTAGTTTCAAAAGATTCTTAGGGGCACAATCAAGAGCAATGAACCAAGTATACTACCTTAAACGGTTGGTGTAGGTATCAACACACGTCTTCATTTTGGCTAATAATGTACCAACAGAAGTCTGGCACTCTGACTGTTCTTCTTCCTCTTCACCATTCTCTGTAGAAAGAGGCAACAGTAGGGGCACCATGGATGTACAAGAAGCAATGGCCCGGAGCAATTCCAGCAGAGCTCGATAGAGTGGCACATGTCTTGCCATATCAAGAACTGTAAAAGGAAAGGGAAAAGCATAAAATGAGAACATGTGTGCAATATACAAGTCCACAGCCATGTAGCTTCTACTCAGATCTTAAGATTGATTGGTTACTTGGTAAATGAGCTAATGCTGATGTTTATGAAGCACCACGTGCTAAGTATAATAATCATTAGTTCAAATGTTTTATTTATTTTTTTGAGAGAGAGATTGAGCGCGCATGTGTGCGGTGCTTGAGGGAGAGGTGAATCTAAAGCAGGTTCCATGCTCAGGGTGGAGCCTGATGCTTAACTGACCTAGCCACCCAAGCACCCCTCCAATGTTTTCTTAAAAGCACATGTATTGAAGAATAAATGCCCCACTCTAAGAACATATACCACATCTACAATTTTTATAAGTTGTTTTGCTAGGTTTTGTAGTTTTCTTCCAACTGGAATTTACTTTTGTGATCATGTGAGATAAAGACTTTAACAGGGGCACCTACGTGGTTCAGTCGGTTAAGCGGCTGACTCATTTTAGCTCAGGTCATGATCTCATGGTTTGTGAGACTGAGCCCTGTATATGGGGCTCTGCACTGACAGTGCAAACTGTAACTGTTTTTTTTAAGTGTATTTATTTATTTTGAGAGAGAGAGAGAGAGAGAGAGAGAGAATGCCTGCAGAGAGTGAGAGAGCATCTCCAAAAAGGCTCCACCCAGCATAGAGCCTGACTCAGGCTCAATCCCACAACAGCGAGACTCTTTTTTTTTTTTTTTAAAGTAAGCTCTACACTCAGTGTGGGGCTTGAACTCATGACCCTGAGATCAAGGGTTGCGTGTTCTACTAAGCCGGCCAGATACCCTAACAACTTTTTTCCCATCCCAGTTACTGAATAAAGTTATGCCATAAATATTCACTGAAAACATGCTGCTTGACAGGCTGAGAATACAGCAGTGAAGAAAATAAACAAAAATCCCTGCTCTCATGTAGCTTACATTCTATGTAGAGGGCAAATAAGTAAAAAAAAATTTTCAGATGCTAACAGGGACTCTGACTGCTACACACACAAAGACTGAAACCGGGAAGGAGAAGTGGAGGAGTACCTACTGGAGGCAGAAATTGGTTCACAGCCCACAGACCTATACTGAGATTAGAGTATGGGGAGATGCGGCATAGGAATTCTCAACTCTATAAAATCAGTTGTGACGGTCTGATGACAAACAGGGAGGCTCTTCAGAGTGATGGAGGAGTCGGTCCTCGTTCCACACCTTCCGATGGTGATGCAGAGGACAGAGGCAGGAAAGTAGGACTGCTCATTCTGGCCTTCCTTTGAAATTTTACTCTCCATCTTAATCATACAAAAATTTCCATACATACTTGGTTAGGTTTAAAGCCTTTTTTCCAACCTATGACCTAATGTTACAGCTTACTACACTTTTATGGTATAACATAGTACACTCCAGTTTTCAAGGAAATCCAAGTTAAAACCCAAAGTTGCTAATCAATAGGCATAAAATACAACATTAATTCTTGCGAGGATATGAGAAAGCCAGACTTCCATAAACAGATATATATATGCAACCTGATAACCAATCTGGCACTATTTAATGCCCATATTCTATGACTTAGCAATACCATTTGTTACTATACACCTATAAAACAAGGGTGACTAATATAATACTGTTTTTACAGCATATAATACTGAAGGTAGGAAGCACCCTAAGAGCAATAAAGGATTAAATACACAATAATATCTAAATGATTGTATCCTATGTAGAATTTGAAAAGAATATAGATCTCCTATACCTATACTTGAGTGAAGTAAGTTGTAAAATAATACATAAAGATGACATTTATGTAAAAAGAAACTCAAATATATTTGCTTTTTAAAAATTTTTTTTTCAACGTTTTTATTTTATTTTTGGGACAGAGAGAGACAGAGCATGAATGGGGGAGGGGCAGAGAGAGAGGGAGACACAGAATCGGAAACAGGCTCCAGGCTCTGAGCCATCAGCCCAGAGCCTGATGTGGGGCTCGAACTCCCGGACCGTGAGAACGTGACCTGGCTGAAGTCGGACGCTTAACCGACTGCGCCACCCAGGCGCCCCTATATTTGCTTTTTTATAGCTGGGAAACTACATAGGAATACTTAGAGGAAAAAGATGAATTTCTAAACATAAATGTTATATACATGAGTAACATCTCACACTGATTATCCTGACAAATCGTAAAACATTGCTGATAAGGCTACAGTCTACTTTGACCATTTCTCTCCTTGTCCACTCATTCACCAGGCATATCACTTTGGTATACATACATCTAATCCTTTTTCTACACGATATTCTGTGTGTGTATAACTTTTAGGAAAAGGAACTACAGTCCTCATTGTGTGTATGAGAAGCTAAGATTTAATAACATGTACCATCAGCTAAATAGAAAATAGCAAGAACAATGACACTGAGGTACATTTAACTCTAGAGCTTTTTCATTATACTGTGATGCCTCCTGTGTTGTTCAATAGGGTAACCACCGGCCACACATGGCTATTTAACTTTAATTAAAATGGAAAGAATTAAAAATTCTGTCCTTAACTGTACTAGCCACATTTCAAGTGATCAACATTCACATGACTCCATATTGGACAACAGAATGTTTCCATCAGAGTGAAACATATAGAATGTTTCCATTATAGTGAAAAATTATCTCAGATAATACCTTCTTCAAATGCCAAAGTCCTTATATTATGCTTACCTACATAAGCCATGAAAACTATGTGGGTATGGGCTCTACCCAAAGAGATGAGTCTTTCTCCGCGAGGTGTAGATATCATATAGAGTGAAAGAAATAATCTCTAGATTACATTTAAAACAGCATGAATAGTTTGTTTCAGGTTTATTTAAAAACCAGTGATACATACATGTACTGGATATACTTATATAGTTAGATACAGAATACTGATAATATTAATTAACGGTACTTTCACCTAGAAAGAAGAACTAGGGTTGGGGGGGGGGGCAAATATCAGGGTGAATTACTTTTCATCATATACCAGTTTGAACTATTTTATAATGGTTTATCAGAGTATCCGTCGTGCAGTAAATATTTTATTGACAAAAGGAGATAATTTAGTAATTACTAGGTCATAAAACTTGATAACACATAGATGATTTAAAGAACTTAAGATATATAAACACTTCAGCTATGATCTTGTCACAGAATAAGCAACAGACAATATATATTATTTCTAGTTTAAAAATTATTCTGACCTATGTATAAGAAAGAAAATACTTATTATTTTAGACAGTGTGTTCATTAAGGAATAGAATTTTGTTTTCCAATGTTATTATGTATACTTATAGACTTTGCTCAGAATTTGGTGTTTTTCCTTACTGTCTTTTGAATAAAATTTTATGAATGC
Source organism: Lynx canadensis (assembly GCF_007474595.2). Classification (NCBI taxonomy): domain Eukaryota; kingdom Metazoa; phylum Chordata; class Mammalia; order Carnivora; family Felidae; genus Lynx; species Lynx canadensis. The sequence goes on from NC_044305.1 coordinate 113,632,842, forward strand.
AATTTATGCTCCACATTATATTACCTCCAGATAATTCATCCTCCATTGCTATGCAACATTCTACTGCTGGAAAAATTAAATCTAATACAACAAAGCATGGCTTTTTTCTAAGTAATTAGTAACATATAATCTCACATTACAGAAGCAGTAAACTAAATTATATACCAAATCACATCACACTGAAATGACTCCAAACAGTAAAGTGACAGGAGGTTATCATATATCCACAAAACTGTCTTAGAGGTTTAATAACAAGACACTTAGCCAGGTTAATCAACACGACTAAAAATAAACACCAATTTTGTTCTTAAAATAATTGAGGCAATATTGTGTTTTTATTAAAAGAAAACAACCCTACTGAACTAAACCTAAAATGTTCTGAAATATAAACTATTTGATCCAAAGAATATGAAGAAATAATTTGACAAAGGAAATTTTAAAATGAAAAAGCACATTTCCAAACAGTGTAACAGTAACTCCTCACAGATCAATTTTTAAGAATAAAGGTGTAAATTACAGTACACTGATTGCTAATCCCCAAATGAAAATAGCAATTATAAACAGTGTAGTCATTTTCCTTTCTAAAATTGGAATATAACTAAGTAATACAGGAAATGACTCTGATTGCATTATCAACAATTCACTGAAACCACAAACTAATTCTAGAAGTAATCCCTCTCTAAAGGTGGTGATGGCTGCACCTATCTGTGAATATGTCAAAACTCATCAAAAGTACATGAATTGTACAGTAAGTGAATTATCCTCAATAGAACTGTTATGAAAAACTTCTTAATTACTTATTCACATACCATTTCCACTTTTTCCTTCTGGGGTATTTATTTTTTTCAATTGCTTTATAATACTGCTTTGTATATGAAGAAAAGAAAAAGTTTTATGAACATTTTCCCTAATATATCATCTTAGTTTTCAAATATATGAAGAGAGAGACACAAATGTGACTTATACAGCTTCTTTCGTCTCGGAGTCAGCAAAAGAAATGAAGCTTAAGCTTATCTTCCATCTTCCACTAAAATTCTGAATAGCTTCCATTTCTACACTTAAGTACTGGACACATTAGAATTTACACTGATATAAATATGGCCAGTTATCCAAAGATTTCCAATTGTGCTATTTTATAAACTCATTTAATGAAGTACAGCACACAGTGTTTTATTCTTCCCAGCCTGCTTCCTTGTAACATTCAAAGAGAAAAAGAAGAGTATAAATTACAACAAAAACCCCAGTAACTTATTTTGTGGGTACCAACCAATTCTAAAATTTATACAGAAAGGCAAAATACTCAAAATAGCCAGTATAATACTTAAAAAGAAGTCAAAGAGCTGCTAAAAGCAGACTTTAAGACTCACTATAAAGTTAACGATAATCAAGATAATGTAGTATTGGCAAAATAACAAATAGGTCAATGGAACAAAAAATTTAACAAAAATCTGTACATGAAGATTTACAGCAGCTTTATTCATAACTGCCAAGACCTGGAAACAACCAAGATGTCTTTCAAAAGGTGAACTGTTAAATTGTTGACTATCCAAGCTTTCAAGTCACAAAATGACATGGAGGAAACTCAAATACATGTTGCTCAGCGAAAGAATTACTCAGTGAAAGCCAATTTGACAAGGTTATATACTGTATAATTCCAACTATATGACATTTTGGAAAAGGAAAAACTGGAGCTTGTAAAAAAGTTACCAGAGGTTTTGGGGGATGAGGGACAGTCTGGGATGAATAGGGGGGAACACAGGGAGTTTCTTAGGGAAGTGAGTGGAATCTACTTTGTGTGATACTATAATGGTGGAATGCAGGACACTATGCATTTGTCAAAATCCACAGAAATGTCCAAGAGAGAGTGAACACTAATGTAAACTACTGACTTTAGTTAAAAACAATGTATCATTATTATTCCATCAATTGTAACATGTACCACACTAATGCAAGATAGAAGTAACAGAGGATACTGAGTAGAAGAGAGAGGGAATATACAGAACCCAATGTTTATGTAAAGCTGTACAACTGCTTTAAAAAGCACGGTGCACGCGCGCGCGCACACACACACATTTTTTTTTTGGCTTATACATTTTAAGGAGAGAGTGTGTGCATACGCCAGGGCAGGACAGAGAAAGAGGGAAAGACAGAATTCCAAGCCGACTCCATGCTGTCATTGCCGAGTTTGATACGGGGCTTTGCAAACTCAAGAAGCATGAGATCATGACCTGAACTGAGATCCAGAGTTGGTCACTTAACCAAGTGAGCCATCCAGGAGCACCCCAAAATAAAGTAAATTAGTTTAAAAAACAAGCTACAAAAAAACCATAGTATTTTATACAAGAATATAACTAACCCAAGACACAATGATTGAAAAAAAAAATGCTTTTTAATGTTTATTTTTGAGAGAGAGAGAGAGAGCGAGAGAGCAAGTGAGCATGAGTGGAGGAGAGGCAGAGAGGAAGACACAGAATCTGAAGCAGGCTCAGCTCTGAGCTGTCAGCACAGAGCCTGATGTGAAGCTCGAACTCACAAACTGCGAGATCATGACCTAGGCTGAAGTCAGATGCTTAACCAACTGAGCCACCTAGGCACCCCAGGGCACAATGATTTTTTTAAATAATAATTATTAAATGGTTCTAAGTTACAAAAAAACAGGAAAAACCACAAAATAAGAAACCACCTGTCCATTATAAGAATAATGCCGAGGCCAGCTCAGCATGCTAAAACTCAATAAAAAGGAGTCGGGAAAAAAGATATGACAAATTTGCAAGCACATGTATGACTGTTAATTAAAATTTTTTAAAATCTAAAAATAAACGGGAATAGAGAAAATAAAACAGCTCTTTTAAGTAAATGAAACATGGTATTTCCTTTTATTCAAATGACGTTTCATTCACTTAAGTTAGCAGTGGGAAGGGACAACTGAGAATCTTAAATTATGAAAATAAAATATATTCTCTTCAAATGAGAAATGGAAGCAAAAGCTGTGGAGACAAGGTAATCAGCAACGGACAATGAGACTGAGAATCATTTTCACCGTGTGAGACATAAAACTCTGGGTCCGATTTACAAAGAACTTTAAATTTCATTACTGTATCATTTCTTATGTATTTTGCTCTTAAAATGTCAAGTTTTTGTATGTTTGCTTTTTTCCTGATAATAATTAGTTACATAAACAAGAGCGTTAATTTTAATGTCAAATTCTAAGAGATATTAACATATCCGGCAATCTACACTTATGTCTGGAACTTAGAACATGGTTATTAATTAATAACTCATGTTGTATTATTTGTGTTTTTTAAAAAAAGATTTATTGGGGCGCCTGGGTGGCGCAGTCGGTTAAGCGTCCGACTTCAGCCAGGTCACGATCTCGCGGTCCGTGAGTTCGAGCCCCGCGTCAGGCTCTGGGCTGACGGCTCAGAGCCTGGAGCATGTTTCCGATTCTGTGTCTCCCTCTCTCTCTGCCCCTCTCCCATTCATGCTCTGTCTCTCTCTGTCCCAAAAATAAATAAACGTTGATTTCTTTAAAAAAAAAAAAAAAAAAAAAGATTTATTTCTGAATATGGCCAGAGAGGAGAAAACTAAGGAAAAGCTAATTTATGTTCATGTTTTTTTGGTATGCACTTTTAAAACTAACATGGATGGATAGTCAGTGAACAAAAGGAGTCAATAAATGTAACAAACTCTTAATGAAAACTTTCTTGTTAAAATACAAAACAAAGCAGGGCGCCTGGGTGGCTCAGTCGGTTTAAGCATCCGACTTCGACTCAGGTCATGATCTCACAGTTCGTGAATTCCAGCCCCGCATCAGGTGAGCTCAAGCCCCACTCCAGGCTCCAGACTCTCTCCCCCTCTCTCTCTGAACTTTGTGGGATTCTCTCTCTCTCTCACTCCCTCCCTCTCTGCCTCTTGCTTACTCGTATGCTTTGTCTCTCAAAAATAAATGAATAAATTAAAAAACAAAGTAAAATGAAAAAAATAAAATTAAAATTAAAAAAATTACTTAAAAAACTATAACACAAAGCAACTGTTTCCATCTTGAATTCCTTAGTCCCATTTCTGTCAATAAGAGCTTCATCAGAAAACCTTAGATTATCTTTATACTTTGCTCCTTTTTACCTGCATACTTCACTGTTATTAAAGGATTAAATATGACCAGCTGACAAAGAAAGAGCAGGGGCACAACGCTGTTATGCAACACCACGTCTGCAACAGTGGCTTACAGCTCCATCATTATTCATGAAGTGCCAAGTGCATGTTCAATGTTACTGCTTATTACTAAACAAAGTCACTATCCTTCTGATGCTCGGAAGTTCCCTGGTTGCTGAATTATGCAATGCTTGAAAAGTACCTTGGAGTTAACAACTACAGATAGAGGTGTGTGACATTACTATACTTATTCCGGTAAGAGAAATTTTCTAATTTGAAAGTAGTGACTAGTACAAGATATAAAAACAGAATTCTCATTTTCTGTATTTGAAATTACATTTCAACACAGAAAAGGATGTTCAAATAGCTGAAAAGAAACAGAAGAGTTTTAAGATTCATCAGACAGAAAATTCATAAGTAGTCACCATTTTTGTGAAGCACCATTCAGCATGTATAAAAGCCAAAAGAAACATGGAACACATTTACCATTTGATTACTACTGGTAGAGGCTATCAATTTATACCAAACAGTTACAGTGAAATTTACATGGATTACTACTGGAGAAGACCCCTCCCCCTGGATACAATGAAAACATCTGTCATCTTGAGTATGAAGCCTGTCCAGGCTCTGCTCACTTTTCTTTCCTTGAGTACAAGCAGAAGCTCTCCACGAAGAGAAAAAATCCATTCGTCACACTGTGGACTATGCAGGATATCTGATAATACTTTATTCCTGATGCAATGTAGAGTAAGGAACACATCTCTTTTTATTATTTTAAAAATCTGACATTTAGTACCTTCATTATTTTAGGCTAAAATATGCAGTGATTATATACACATATCAGACCAACTGACTGCAATTCACATGTATGTCAGCTTAGCTAGATATAGACAGAATATTTGAAAATAAAATTTAGAGTTACTAAATATAGAACATATATAAACGGCAGATCTAATGTTTACCTTTTCATTATATTTTCTTATCCTATCGAACTGTTGATAATAGATTAGAAGTTCTACTAAAATATATTCATTTTCTATCATTTTCCATCATGTTAACAGAATAAAACAGAAATGCACCCTGAAAAATTATGCAAAGATAACAAGTATAGTAAATTTATTTACTATTTCTGTACATGTTGGAAGGAATCTTTCCTAGAGGTTTCACAATTTTCTTTTTTTCTAGATCAAGAGATGTTCTGGGAAAATGAGTACTTTTGTCATCATTACAGCAGAAGACATTAAGAAGCAAGAAAAGAAAGAAGAAAAAGAAGAGCCTATCTCGGCCATATTAGGCATCATGGGACAATAGTTCATTTCTTGGTAATTGTTCTTGTTTTATTTCTTTTTTTTTTTTTTAATTTTTTTTTTCAACGTTTATTTATTTTTGGGACAGAGAGAGACAGAGCATGAACGGGGGAGGGGCAGAGAGAGAGGGAGACACAGAATCGGAAACAGGCTCCAGGCTCTGAGCCATCAGCCCAGAGCCTGACGTGGGGCTCGAACTCACGGACCGCGAGATCGTGACCTGGCTGAAGTCGGACGCTTAACCGACTGCGCCACCCAGGCGCCCCATGTTCTTGTTTTATTTCTATACCACACTCTGATGATCTTTTTCATGGGGCTGCATTCAAGACCAAAGCCAGCTCTAATAAGAATGATTTCTAAGAATATCCTTTAAAAGTCCATTTCCAGAGAACTATGACACACATTCCAGGGTAAATGCCTTGTTCTAAGCGTGGCGATGACTACGGACGACCAAGATTTACTGCCAGAAAACATACATGACTTGGCAATATAAACAAGACACAAAAGCAAAAATGCCATAGACATTTTTTCTCAACGTACATGTTGAATATATTGTTTATAATCAAATTGCACTTAAATATGTTTTCTTTAAGCTCCTACCTATTTACCTAATATAGGAAAGGGAAATTTAGTCAGTATGGAAAGTAAGACCAACAAAATGTAAAGCAAAATAAAGATTTAGTCAGCATAAATAAACACAAGATTTTCAAAATCACTATCTTCCTCTGGATTTATATTTAATATCCCAAAAGAAATGCATACTTTAAAATGATTTTTTGGTAGTTAAGCAATTCTAACTGTAAGATTACATAGAAAATGAACACTATTGGGGCGCCTGGGTGGCGCAGTCGGTTAAGCGTCCGACTTCAGCCAGGTCACGATCTCGCGGTCCGTGAGTTCGAGCCCCGCGTCAGGCTCTGGGCTGATGGCTCAGAGCCTGGAGCCTGTTTCCGATTCTGTGTCTCCCTCTCTCTCTGCCCCTCCCCCGTTCATGCTCTGTCTCTCTCTCTCCCAAAAATAAATAAACGTTGAAAAAAAAAAAGAAAATGAACACTATGTAAGAAAAGTATCTTGTTTTTTTCTGATGAGTCATCAGCACGTGCTGACTTTATTTCTCTGATGAATTTCAGTAAAAACAAAAACAAAATAGACACCTAAAATGTGCAAAAACTTCAACTCAATTGAATAAAATATTTGTTTACAGAGTATTAAGTGAACTCAAAACTAATGTGAAAACTAAATATATTCATTATTCAAATATTTAATTTTATTTAACATTTTTTTAAATGCTTATTTTTGAGAGAGAGTGCAAGCTAGAGAGAGGCAAAGAGAGAGAAGCGGACAGAGGACCCGAGGCATTCTCTGTGCTGACAGCAGACAGCCCAATGCAGGGCTCCAACTCACAAACTATGAGATCATGACCTGAGGCAAAGTCTGATGCTCAATCAAATGAGCCGCCCAGGTGTCTCTCAAATATTTAATTTTCAATTAAGGAATTTATCCACTTACTTTGCCTAATCTGACACATAAAATCATCCTATATATTTCAAGGAAATATCATACAGAAAGAATCAGAGATCTTTAAATTATTTCTCTGTAAATTATAAATCCTTTTAGTAATTAAATACTGAATTTTAATCTATAATTATTTGCAATTAAGAACCATACAAAGTAATGTGGGTAATGTTCATATCTTAAAAGACAATCACTGGGAATGCAAGCTGGTGCAGCCACTCTGGAAAACAGTATGGAGGTTCCTCAAAAACTAAAAAAAGAACTACCCTATGACCCAGCAATTGCACTACTAGGCATTTATCCACAGGATACAGGTGTGCTATTTTGAAGGGACACATGCACCCCAATGTTTATAGCAGCACTATCAACAACAGCCAAAGTATGGAAAGAGTCCAAATGTCCATCGATGGATGAATGGATAGAGAAGATGTGGTGTGTGTACACACACACACACACACACACACACACATACACACACTGGAGTATTACTGGGCAATCAAAAAGAAGGAAATCTTGCCATTTGCAACTACACGGATGGAACTGGAGGGTATTATGCTAAGTGAAATTAGTCAGAGAAAGACAAAAATCATATGACTTCACTCATATGAGGACTTTAAGAGACAAAACAGATGAACATAAGGGAAGGGAAACAAAAATAATATAAAAACAGGGAGGGGGACAAAACAGAAGAGACTCATAAATATGGAGAACAGAGGGTTACTGGAGAGGTGGTGGGAGGGGGGATGGGCTAAATGGGTAAGGGGCATTAAAAAATCTATTCCAGAAATCATTGTTTCACTATATGCTAACTAATTTGGATCTAAATTTTAAAAAATAAAAAATAAAATAAAAAAAAAAGAATTTTATATTGATACATATTAAAATGATAATATTTGGGATACATTGGGTTAAACAGGATACATTAAAAAATAAAAAAATAAAATAAAAAAGATAATTACATAACAAATATATTATGCTTGGCAAACTAATTACATTTTTTTAGTAGTGATCTGGTAATTTGACTTTTACAGTTAAAATCCTTCCCAACTAAAACTATATTTTCTCCTCTAAAAGATCAAGTTGTAGAAATTATATTTGAGCAAAACATAGTTAAAAACAAATGCTGAGGGGGCACCTGGGTTGCTTAGTCAGGCATCTGACTTTGGCTCAAGTCACAATCTCACGGTTCATTGATTCGAGCCCTGCACCAGGCTCTGTGCTGACAGCTCAGAGCCTGGAGCCTGCTCTGGAATTTGTGTCTCCCTATCTCTCTCTGCCCCTCCCCTGTTCATGCTCTGTCTCTCTGTCTCTCAAAAATAAATAAATGTTGAGAAGCCTGGGTGGCTCAGTTGGTTAAGCGTCCGACTTTGGCTCAGGTCATGATCTCACGGTTCGTAGGTTTGAGCCCCGCATAGGGCTCTGTGTTGACAGCCTGGAGCCTGGAGCCTGGAGCCTGCTTTGGATTCTGTGTCTCCCTCTCTCTCTCTGCCCTTCTCCCTTTTGCGCTCTCTCTCTCAAAAAATAAATACATGTTAAAAAAAAATTTTTTTAAATACATAAATGTTAACAAAACAAAACAAAATGCTGAAATAAACACTGGGTACAGTAAAGTAAGAGAAAGAATTTTTTCACCCAGAATTCTCACTAAAATGTAACTCAATAAATAAACTGAAAACTATTCTTTGATATTACTGCATATTTATAAACAAAACATGCCTTTGCAATCAAGATGCTTGCAAATGAGGGGCACCTGGTGGCTCAGTAGATTAAGTGTCCAACTCTTGATTTCAGCTCAGGTCATGATCTCACGGTTTGTGAGACAACCTCACGATGGGAGCTCTGTCAGCACAGAGCCTGCTTGGGATTCATTCATTCATTCTCTCTCTCTCTCTCTCTCTCTCTCTCTCTCTCTCTCTCTCTCCAAAGCCCCCTACCGTCCCTTCCCTGTTCTTGCACGCATGTGCTTGCTCTCTCTAATAAACTTAAAAAAAAATTTTTAGAAAGTTACTTGCAAATGAAAATTACTAAAAGGGTACCTTAAGTGAGCACACAGCATGAAAACTATTTGTCCATTAACAAACAATTAGAAGGTGTTTTACTGCATAGCTATGAATTTGATATAAGTAACACTATCATATATAAGTGCTATGACAGAAACATCAATAGACTTCATACAAATACTTTGATAAAAGTAACTTTTGCATATAATAATTCATACACAATATTTCCTCTCCCTTGCAGTTTTCCAATTATTTAATTTATTGAATTCATACTCCTCAACTGAGCCTTAGCCAACAAATTATTTTGGGGATTCATGTCAACCCTAGAAATGCTGAATGCTGGCTTAAGTCGGCAGTTAAGCCAGCCAGTAGACAAAAAGAATGAAATACAGAGAAACCCACATCAAAGTATCAAAGATTTTTGGCATAGGATCAAAGTACGTATGTTTCTTACACAAGTCAGGAAGGGCTCTACCCAGCTGGAAGGGCATTCTACTGGGGAAATACGTATGTATACGATATATTTTATAGTTTCTCAATGTAAACCTAATTAATTGATTGTTTTAGTCAATTCCTTTTTTATGGCGTCTTTAAAAAAAGTATTCTAAATTTGTTATATAAACATCCAGTTTGTGTAATATTGAATTATGTAATGGCAATAGAGGCATAAATAAATTTGGAAACAAACACAACTTTTAACAGGTTTACAATTTAACTATTGAGAAGAGAAATATACATATACAAGTTGAGTTGTTTATAAAAGAACTAGAGAGTTATGTTTAATTTGGCAAGTGGTTAGGTGGATTCATTAAGAAAGTTTATACTATAACAGCACTACAACGTGAGAAGTGAAAATATAAGCATTAGGTACACTGGCAACTAACAGGAAGGAAGGATCGCTTTACTGTGGTTGATCAAGTAAGGTATCTCTGCAGTGTTGCAGATATTTTATCCTTACCAACCGGTACAAATCAGATCAGTTGGGAAACCATTTAAAGTTTAATTAAAGCAACCCCATCTCCCCCTTTAAAATTACCAGTACAATTATTTAACAGAGAGAGTGATGTATTCTACACCAAAGATATTTGCATATAGGATGCCTCTGACAAAGATGAGAATTCCAGATAAAGGGAACTAACATTTGTTGATGAACGCTTATGTGCAAGACACACTGAGTGGACAATAATATGATCAAAATCTTGGCATTCTGTACTCTTTTACCAAGAATGAAATGGTAGAGGGGTGCTTGCGTGGCTCATTCAGTTAAGTGTCTGACTTCGGCTCAGGTCATGATCTTGCGGCTCGGGAGTTCGAGCCCCGCGTCGGGCTCTGTGCTGTCAGCTCAGAGCCTGGAGCCTGCTTCGGATTCTGTGTCTCCCTCTCTCTCTGCCCTTCCTCTGCTTGCATACATTCTCTTTCTCTCAAAAAATAAGCAAACATTAGAAAAAATTAAAAGAAAAAAAAAAGAATGAAATGGTAGACAGGTCCTGAAAGTATCTTGTTTTTGTAGAAAATAGATACACTAAATATAGGCAAGCATTCCAGATTTTATTTTGTACTCCTCAGCTAATTTTCAAGAAAACTAGGGCCATATTATAACAGTTTGGGATTAAAAACCAAATGGCATGCAATTCTACTTAGCAGAAGTATCTTAAAATTTTTACCCCTTTCTGACAGACTGTTTATTAAAAGAGTGCAAAGAAATGGCATACACAACACAACTCAAAAGCTTCAAGTAAACTATTACAAAGAAAACTATAAGTAAGGATATAAAGTTAAGTATTATGTGTCATAATGGCTCAATAATTTCTACTTATTTGTTCTCAGACAAGTTGTATCAACAAAGTAACTTTTTACGAATGATAAAATTGCATACTTTCTATTGATAAACTATTATCTTTTCTCGGTACAAAACTAATGTAATATTCAAGCTCTTAAACAATAGGCCCTCCTGAATTTACTGCCCTGAAGACCAGAAAGATGGATAGGGGAAAAAAGGAAAAAAAAAAAAAAAAAAAAAAAAGGAAAGATGGGTACACTTCCAATTGTACATTTACTTTGAATTAACTTTATAGTAATAACTTTGGGTTTTAAAAAATGTGGTCATATTTAAATTAAGACATTTGCCATAACAAGAAAATTAACTTTATTTTCAACTAGTATACTCATGAGATTAAACTTAAGTCCTCACTTTCTGAGAAATATAACAAAAGATAAGACACGATAAGAACCTAAACACATAACTCCAGTGTGAGGAAAATCAGATGGTTTAATACAGCTTGCACTAATGGGTTTTGTTCCACTATAGGTAGTTATGGAACCAGCAAACCAACGCTGTGAAAATGACAAAATTTTCGTATTAGTATATACCATCACTTAGCTAAAACAAACAGCCAAACAGGTACCTTATAACGTTCCCCAAAGAAAGTCCTGTACTTGTTTTCTCATTTCTACCTTCCTCTAACCTATCATGTTTATTCATTTCTCTTTTCCATACTGAAAAATCCACTTATGGCTTTCCTTCAGATTTGAAAATTTTTGAGTTTGGTAATAGCCATATTACTGCTAAAGAGTTAAACCCGGGCAACTGACTAAATGTCTCTGGATTTCATTTTTCTCATTTGTCCCTTCCTAGTCTGTATATTGGCAGGGAATGAACAGGAAAACTCAAGTTTCCCTTTCTGAAATTGTATTTACCTCCATGCTATGAAACCAGCACTAAAATGGTACAGATTTTATGATACTGATAAAGGATTTTTTTTTTTTTTTTTTTTTACAGAGAGAGAAAAAAGAGTATGAGCAGGAGAGGGATGGGGGAGGGGGGAGGAAAAGGGGGGAGGGAGGGAGGGAGACAGAGAGAGAATATGAATCTTAAGCAGGCTTAACGCTCAGTGCAGAGCCTGATGTAGGGCTACACCCTATGACCCTGGGATCATGACCTGAGCTAAAGTGAAGAGTCGGATGTATAACCAACTGAGCCACCCAGGCATCCCTGATTGTTCCATTACATTAATGGCAAGTAAGTTAATATTCTCAGTGATGTTTTCTGAAAATAGGAGAATGTCATTTCCCAAAATGGTATCAAGATGAGGTGAGGGTGAGGTACCCTAAAGGAACATTCTACATTCATACTTTTTTTTTTTTAAACCAAATATTGCTAGCAATGAGACAGGATCTCCATCTAGTGGCCAGTAGGGTAACTGCATGCTTACTGAATAGCATAGTTAACCGTGGCTTGAGGAAAAAAAAGATCCTTGTTTACAAGGCAGCTTTCAAAATAACATGGCTATAACAAATAGAATGTTGACAAAGAAAAGTTAAAATGAACACATTCTTTATACAAGGATTTTCCTATCTACCTAACTACTTTCTCTAATGGTTTTTACCATTCCTATGAAAACTGATACTTGAGTTCAAACATGTAATTCACTTATTTGTTTCAATTACCCACCTTCAGCTCTGGCTTCAAATTTACTGTTTTATAATTTTTCCAGCAACTCTCTTGATTACAGACTAAGCTTACTGAATTAAATTCTTTCAAGAAAAATTTAAAAATACATACACAATACTGTTTTGATACATATAGTTGGCCAACAGAGAGGTATATTACTGGGTTAATCTAATGTACAAAAGCAAGTAAGAACACTAATATATTTCTTTATTTTATTAGCATAAAAAGAACTATTATTTAAGCTTCAAATATACATATCTATTTTAAATAACTGAAACCATCCCATAATATCTGAGAAATCTGATCACCAAACCAGACACTTCAAAAATTTTGCCATTCTTTCACTTATAAACAGGCTTCTACTTTTTGTGCCCCACCCATTTTCAGGCCAACAGAGAAAGACCTATATATGAAAAGTGTATAGTAACAAAACTACTATTAGGTTACTAAAAATTCCTCCTGGGGGGAGCCTAGGTGGCTCACTCGGTTAAGCGTCTGACCTCAGCTCAGGTAATAATCTCATGGTTCAAGAGTTCGAGCCCTGCATCAGGCTCTGCACTGCCGGCTCAGAGCCTGGAGCCTGCTTTGGATTCTCTGTCTCCCTCTCCCTCTCCCTCCCCGTGTCTCTCCCCACCCACCCCCCTGCTTGCATACACACGTGTGCGCGTGCTCGCTCGCTCTCTCTCAAAAATAAATAAAACACTAAACATACACATTCATAAGCGTATCCAGTAATTTTTAAATTTAACAAATCAATATAAAAATAACACACTGGATAAATAATACAAAGCCATATTATGCTACAAGTTAAAGTGTTGTTTGAGAATCACTTATTGTAAATATAACAGATGTAGTGACTAAACATAATCAGTACCTATCTCTGGAGAATGGGATCAGTGTCTCAGTTACAGAACTGTTAGAAGGTCAGTAACGGAAAAAAGGGTGTTCTTTTCTCCAAGGAATCAGTATGAACTCTTTATGCTGGTAATGATTTTACAACAGACAGTACTCTCTTTTCACCTGTGATGCAAAGATGTTCACAGCTAAAGTGAAGATCAATTATTATGTGCAATTTCTGTTTATCAGTATGGCTAGCATATTGTTATTCACTTAAAATTTTTGGCCAATTTTTAAACTTCCACCAAAATAAAACAGACTTACAAATAACCTGCTACATAACAAGCCTTCTAATATGAGAACTTTAAGGCATTATTAAAAGACACAAGTGGACTCTGGTATTCATAGCACTCTTTAATAGTCATTAAGAAGAAAAGTTCAGAGATTTCAAAGTATCTAACTTATACATTAGGAGTCAGAAAAGAAGGACAAAAACGAGGTTGTAAAGGGGTAAGAAACCACATTCAATACTTAATGGCAGGCCAATGAAAGTAGGGCATGAACTGCTGTATGTCTTGTCTTGCTCGCCGATTGTTTCCCAACATGTTAACAGAAAGGAAATGTGTACTACTTTACCAGAGTTCTCAAGACAGCCTATTTCATTATGCTTGCTTGTGTTTTTGTATATTATCTGCTAGCGATGCAAGCAAACCATCCCTTGAATATAATGTCTCAAATGAAATTATTAGCACCTCTCCCACAAACACCAACAAATGGCCTCTACTCTGTAAAAAATGTCAGTATTATGAAAGACAAAGCAAAGCTTGGAACGGTTTTTTACCCTATCCCACCACCCAAACTTGCCAATATTCTTTTTTTTTTTTTTAAGTTTATTTATTTATTTTTGAGAGAGCAACAGTGTGTGAGCAGGGGAGGAGCAGAGAGAGGGAGAGAGAATCCTAAGCAGGGCCCATGCTGTCAGCACAGAGCCTAACTGGCTTGAGCTCATGAACCGTGAGATCACAACCTGAGCCAAAATTAAGAGTCTGTTGCTTCACTGGCTGAGCCACCCAGGCATGCCACCAAAAATAATATTCTATAGGCAAGTGACAAAACTGGAAATTGGACTAGGTAATCTGTTCAGATTTTAAAATGCTACTTAAAAACTAACATTTTAAGCAAAATTAATGATTATATAAATAACATATTTACTGATATAATACTAAAGTATTTTTTTCCTGAAAATCAATTCATATTTAGAATATTCTAAATGAGCATACTTTTCTCACAATCTAAAGATCAGAATATATCCCAAACGTGACAGTAATTTTCTCTGATCATTTAAAACATCGTTTAAAAGGTGTATTACCAAATTATCTGATCTACTTAACTAAGTCACTTTATAGCAATTAATTGATCTTAAAGTATTATTCCAAAATCATTTTTGTCACCACATTCAAATATAAATGTACCAATTCCAGTTATACCAATGGACAAGGTACCAGGTTCGAGCACATAATTCTAAAACTAGGGCTAAAACAAAATCATTTTATAGGGAAAAAGTCATAAAGGAAAGATCAAATTCTGATCTGTCACATTAAACTTCTAAAATAGTTCCAAGATACAGCATCTAAGTCTCCGTAATGGCATATGGTTAACAAAATCACGGTTTATTTATTAACATATATACTTACCAGAAAGTGCACCTTACATGAATACATTAATTTAAACAGTAAAAGTAGATAATACTGGATTTCCTTTTTGACCCTGATCCATAAACATAAAAGCTCAGTATTATACAAAGACTGAATTATAGAACAAGATAAATTTTAAAATTTTTGAGAGGATATACATTTTAAAAGTGAAAGGACTAATAATATTTTAATAATGTGGAAAGAGATAAAGAAAAACCTTATCCCACTCTACTCAATTTCTCTACACAACCCAATGTTAAATTTCAGCACCAATATCTAAAATAGTTAAGTGTTTATACCTCTAAATATTTTACTTAATCAAAAAAATACACTGTGTACCTGATACCTACTTTTTAAAAAAGACCAATTTAATGTATCAAACATGTCAATGTAAAAGAAAACTCAATCTAAATAATGTATCATCTCAATATTTTTATGAAGTTTAAGGCAGATTAGAGAACTGTGTTTAGAAGCCCAATAATCTCCATAATGGTAGAAAATAGGGGCAGTTACCCCTTTACAAATACAAGTAGCTTTTCCATCTCCAACTGTGCATTAAAAAGATTTATTCCCATCATTTTCCTCACCTATTCTTCCTTAATAATCTAAGTATATGTGTAAATGTCTATTTTCATAACAATATGATTAAAGAAAGGCATAGATAAGAAGAACAGATACTAAAAGTTCCTGGTGAAAGGGAAGCGATGTTAATTAACTTGTTTTTCTTGGCACTATCTGTAAACAAAACACATCCTTCTATTATTATTTAGGAAAAGAATACATTTCTCAGAAGATACTTTCATAACTACTTATGAAATAAACTAGTTTCAGGGGCGCCTGGGTGGCGCAGTCGGTTAAGCGTCCGACTTCAGCCAGGTCACGATCTCGCGGTCCGTGAGTTCGAGCCCCGCGTCGGGCTCTGGGCTGATGGCTCAGAGCCTGGAGCCTGTTTCCGATTCTGTGTCTCCCTCTCTCTCTGCCCCTCCCCCGTTCATGCTGTGTCTCTCTCTGTCCCAAAAATAAATAAACGTTGAAAAAAAAAAAAAATTTAAAAAAAAGAAATAAACTAGTTTCAATGATCAGCTGCACACTGGCCAAGTAAGTACCCACAGTACTTCTATTAGTGAATTTATGAAATTAGTAGTCTTATTATCAAGTACCTATGGGACTAAAATAATTTATACATGTCTTGAAATTACCATCATCCGAAATTTTACAGTGTTTGAGAAAAACATTAAAATTATTAAAATGCATAGAAGTTCAACCATATTTATATATAATATATAATATTTAGCCCAGAATATTATCAAGAAGCTACTAGCCTTTGCCCATTATTTTCAGTTACACATTATTTGTAAAAAAAAAAAAAAAAAAAAAGTACATTCACAGGTTAAAACAGAGAGATAATGAAAACTTTCATTTTGTGTTTCAGGACAGATGACAACACAGGTAACCCAATTAGAATCTCCAAAAAACAACTAAGTGTTTCCACAATAATTTTTAAGAAATAAATCCGTTAATCTCATGCCTACAGATACTGGGGAAGGATAATACCAAATACTCCAACGGAACCTCATTATTTTAATAGATAATAAAGTAAACAAAGGACTAATGACAATGAGACTTACCTGAATCATTTCGTAGATAAGATGACATAGCTGGGATGAGACAAGACTGACTGAGAAGCTCCAGAAGTACAGAAGGAAGGGCGTTACTGTTCTGTACTCTACTCTCATGAGATGACTGAGCTTCCCCATTTACTGCTCCACTCACGGGATTTATGTAACTTGCAAGAACCTAAAAATAAAAATTAGAGGGTTTAAATTGGATTTTAGCTTCACATACTTTAAAAGCCCGCATTTGGTTAGATATTCAGTCTAAGTACCAAGAGTTTATATTTTCAAGTCAGTCAACGTCTTTGTTTCAAAAACAAGACTTGTTTCCCTCAGATTTTTCAAAAGAGAAGGGTGTGTTGTGTGCAATGTTACACTGTATATAGCTAGACATACAGAAAAAAATCCACCTAACAAGACAAACTTAAAAAAATGAGCAACAATTCTGGTATTATTTATATTACTGAATAGATTCCGTGTACAATTTGACAGTGATCTTAGAATTTTGTACTAGAATGAGCCTATCATTCTAGAATTATAGAAAATAATGCTCAAAAACTTGGCCCATTTTAGTCAATTAGTTGATGCAGGGACTAAAGCTATTATTTAAGCACCTGCCCTTCCCATTGGTGCTGTGGGACTTTCCATACTAGTGCAACTTGCCTGATTCTAGAAGAGTCCTAAAACAATGTGAGGAACGAATAAAAGAATAAATAAATAAATAAACATTTAAATACATATATTTAAAAAAGAGAGTCCAGATACAGCATTTTAGAAGAGAAGATGACTGGAAGAAGGTAGATATGGTATATTTTCCAGTTATTGGATAATTTCGTCCTTGTCACTTTCCTCTCAGTGAAAAAGCTAATTGAGATGGAAGAAATTTAGAGTTACAAGGAGGGAAGAATAAATAATCTTTGTCCAGGGGTATTTAAATGTACTAAGAGCAAGGAGCATAATATATTTTATAACAGTAGCTGAGGATGAGTTGGAAAGTCATCAATACTTAAAAATCAACACAAATATAAAAAAAAATTTAATTATTATCACCGACAATATCAACTTTGTAAATATACCTGCAGAAGACAGGTAACATGTTCCTCTTCCAGCCTCTGTTTAGTTAATGCTTGTTCAACATCCCATCCAGAAGCCGTAGAACCTGTTCCAAAGCCAGTCCCTTTTGCCCAATACAGCTGTTGTTCTTCTGTTGATGTAGGGTTATGAGAGCTCGATACCTGTGGCTTGTAACAAAAAATGAAAATTTCTTACTATTTGATTTTATTTATCCTCACAAATATTTATAAGTATCAACATGAATAATTTAGCTACTATAAGAGAACAGCTGAAGTCTCCTCAAAAAAGTAAACAAAGGATTAATTATGTGACCCAGCACTTTCATTCCTAGGTATATAACCAAAGAAATAAAAACTGACACTCAAACAAATACAGGTCCATGTGTTTTCATAGCAAGACTATTCATGATAGCCAAAAAGCCAAAACAGCACAAATGCCCACCATGAATGCATAGACAACTGTGATATATACATACATTAAAATTATTCAACCATAAGATGTAATGAAGTACTGACATATGCTACTTTGTAAATGAACGTCAAAAACATGCTATGTCCAAGATGACAGACACAAAGGGTAACATACTGTACAATTTTATTCATATGAAATACCCAGAGTAGGTAAATACAGAGAGATGGAACACATGGTAGCTGCCAGGGGTTAAGGGAAGGGGGAAAATACTTATACTTAAGAATACATTATAAAGGGGCACCTGCGTGATTCAGTCAGTTAAGCGTCCGACTTTGGCTCAGGTCACAATCTCATGGTTTGTGAGTTTGAGCCCCGCATCGGGCTCTGTGCTGACAGCTCAGAGCCTGGAGCCTGTTTCAGATTCTGTGTCTCCCTCTCTCTCTGACCCTCCCCTGCTCGTGCATTAAATATTAAAAAAATCTTTTAAACAAAAACATATAAAAAAATTTAAAATATCAGTAAAAGAGGGGGTAAAGACTTATAGTCAATGACACAAAATTAGATAGAGAAAACAGTGAAAGGAATAGGTACATGAGCCAGCTCCCTTAGGATGAATCTAGTTAAAGCATATCTTTAATTCTTTTTTTTTTTTAATTTTTTTTTTCAACATTTATTTATTTTTGGGACAGAGAGAGACAGAGCATGAACGGGGGAGGGGCAGAGAGAGAGGGAGACACCGAATCGGAAACAGGCTCCAGGCTCTGAGCCATCAGCCCAGAGCCCGACGCGGGGCTCGAACTCACGGACCGCGAGATCGTGACCTGGCTGAAGTCGGACGCTCAACCGACTGCGCCACCCAGGCGCCCCTATCTTTAATTCTTTAACTGTGTCATATGTCTTTAATCGCAGTAAGATTCCTCATACTTCTAGAAGGAACAATTTTCAATTTCTTTCTTACTGAGAATGTGATGTGTAGAAAAAATCTTTTGGGAATAGGGGACATACTAAAAAAGTGAATGGTAGAGAGAGAAAAAATGACTTAGAACCACTGGTTTTATTAACATAACCTCAAACTCTGTGAAGGTCAATTCTTCATTATTATTTTTGTGCAATGTAAAATTAATTATATAAGAAGAATCCTCTCTTTAAAGAATTTTCATTAAATATAATACACGATGTACCCTCAAAACATTTGCAAGTATTGGTTTCAAGGGTAATTTAAAAATAATACCAATGCTTTACATTTCTTTTAATGAGGATATTCTAAAGAAAAATATTATATACAATGATACTTTCCAAAAACAGATCTGTAAAACAGTTTTACGGATCTATGACTGCAAACGTCATCTTTCATGTTTTATAAGATAAACTTAAAATAAATCACAATTTCATCACCATATAAAAGTACCTGTAGAATTAACATTATTGATAAACATTTATTTTTTTAAATTTGTAATATAAATAATAACATATGCATGAAAAAAAAAAAGTCAAGTTTAATGAACTCCAAAAACTTATTTAACCAGGCAGGCCAAGAATTACATCACTGCACATAACAAATTGCCCCTATTCTATCTCCTATTTGTGAAACCTTCAATTCCTCCACAAAGTTAATTATAATCCCAATTTTTATACTCAATGCTTCCTTACCCTTCTTT
Source organism: Lynx canadensis (assembly GCF_007474595.2). NCBI lineage: Eukaryota > Metazoa > Chordata > Mammalia > Carnivora > Felidae > Lynx > Lynx canadensis. Next base: position 113,652,554 of record NC_044305.1, read on the forward strand.
ATAATTTTACCACCTAAGCATGAAACTGTAGTCACTCTAATTTCATTTTGTCTAATTTATGAACATTCTATAAATGGAATGATGCTGTATAAATCCCACTTTGTGTGGCACTTTAGTTGCGCTTGTGAAATTCATCACTGCTGTTACGTGTAGTTGGCTGTAGCTGTTTACTTTCATCACCTAATAGTATCCCATTATATAGTAGACTACAATTTGCTTATCTTTTACTGTCTCCACATTATTGTATCCATTCCAGTCATTTGTACTTTTCTGATAAAGAAACAGATCACCTTTCTCCATTTATTGGATATTTAGATACCCCCTCTTATGAAGTGCTCATTCTAGTCTTTCCTCTATTTTCCCATGAGGTTTTCTGCCTTTTCCTTTTGTAATTCTTGAAGCTGTCCAAATATTCTGAATACAAATTCTTTATCAGATACACCCAAATATAGTCTCCCATTCTATGACTTCTGTTTTCACTATCTTAATAGTGTTTCTGATGAAAAATAGTTCTTAATTTTAACATAATTGCTTTTTTCCAATGTTTTTCCCCTTATGGGTTAGTGCTTTTTAAAAATTGTTTTTAAGAAATCTTTAAAAAAAAATTTTTTTTTAACATTTATTTATTTTTGAGAGACAGAGAGAGGCAGAGTATGAGCAAGGGAGGGGCAGAGAGAGAGGGAGACACAGAATTCGAAGCAGGCTGCAGGCTGTGAGATGTCAGCAGAGAGCCCGACGCAGGGCCCGAACTCACAAATCGCAAGATCATGACCTGAGCGGAAGTCGGATGCTCAACCGACTGAGCCACCCAGGCGCCCCAGAAATCTTTGTGTACTCTAAGATCATAAAGGTATGAGCATATTTTTTCCATAAAAGGGTACTATTATATTTTGTATGTGTTACATACATTTATATCTATCATCCAGTCATAATTAATTTTTGCATATAGAGTTCATTAGGGTTTAAAGTTTCATTTTTGTTCCACAAGAATATTTAACTGACCCCGCCATCATTTATTGATAAGATCGTATTTACCCCATCATGTTGTGCAGTTACTATTTTCATTTCAGGTAATCCTACATACAGGGATTTAAGTCTATTGTTTGCTGGGCTTCTATCTATCCTTGTACTAATACCACAGACTAATAACAAATTTTGATACATGATAGCATAAGCCTAATAAATATGTTCTTCTCTGAAACTGCCTTGGCTATTTTTGAGCCTCTGCCTTTCCCCAAAAAATGTTAGAATTGGCTTGTCAGATTCCTCCAAATTAAATCTGGAATGCCATCAAACACAAAGATCAATTTGATAGGAAATAATACTGGGGCACAGTCAGTTATACATCCGACTCTGGATCTCACTCAGGTCATGATCTCACAGTTCATGAGTTCTAGCCTCACATCGGGCTCTGCACTGGTGGCGTAGAGCCTGCTTGGGATTCTGCTCTCCTTCTCTCTGTCCCTCCCCTGCTTGCACTCTCTCTCAAAAAAAAAAAAAAAAAAAAAAAAAGTATCATTGAACTGTTATATTTTCTGTGCCCATGGAAAGAAACAGGGGCACAGACCTCATTTTATTAAAGTCTAGTGTTTCTTTTAAAAAGTTCATGTATGAGTGTAAATGTCTTGCACATATTTTTTCAGATTCATTCACAGATACTTTCTCTTTTTGATGCTATTCTAAAAAATAGATTGAAAAAGCGTATCATAAAAATTAAAAAAAAAAAAAAAAAAGGGGGCGCCTGGGTGGCGCAGTCGGTTAAGCGTCCGACTTCAGCCAGGTCACGATCTCGCGGTCCGTGAGTTCGAGCCCCGCGTCGGGCTCTGGGCTGATGGCTCAGAGCCTGGAGCCTGTTTCCGATTCTGTGTCTCCCTCTCTCTCTGCCCCTCCCCTGTTCATGCTCTGTCTCTCTCTGTCCCGAAAATAAATAAACGTTGAAAAAAAAAAAGAAAAAAAAAAAAAAGAAAAAGCGTATCATATGCTTCTTGCTGGTACACAAAAGTAACTTATTTTTAAATACTGAACCTGGATACTGTATCCTAATTAAATTTACTTATAGCATTAATTATTTTAGAATCTTCTAAAAACATAATCAAATCATCTTGAAATAATCAGGTGGTTTTCTTTCTTCTTTCTTTCTTTTTCCCTTGTTTTACTCTTTAGCTAGAGGCACCAATTCAATAGTATGATTCTAAAGTTTGAGAAAGAAAAGGAAAAGAGATCACAGTATAAATTCAGCATATGCTGGTAAATGGGAAAGCTTCCTTAAGCTTTAAAATCTTTGTTTTTTAAGCAGATAGGTTAACCTATGGTTCCTAAAAGCACCCAATAAAGAAGAAAACACTTAGTTCATAGTTTCTCTTTCAAATATTGTTTAGGAACCAAAAAAGATGTACATGAGTCTCTGAAATATTATTTCAGAAAAAACCCTATTCTGTACTCCATGAATTTAACTTTCTCACAATCGAGGTAAGTAAAACTCAACCTACCTCTGCTTGATTGAGACTAGAGTTTGGAACTCGCGGGGCATGGTGGCTCAGGGCAGAGAGGCAGACAAGGATGAGGTGTAGTGCTCCAATTTCCAATGCCATCCGCCTCAGAAGCACACCATCATCAGTGGTCAAGGGTGTGGTGCTAAACAAGCTACGAAGGACATGGAAAGGAAGAGTTGGAAGCACATTGGCTGATGGAGATTGCAGAATATGACCTATATTAAAAAAAGAGAACTCGAAATTAAAAATATTTAAGAACACAATAAGGAACAATATTCAGGGTCACAAATTAATAGTGACAATGTAACAGAAAATTATGTCATTAAATTTATTAAAAAGCAATCCAAAGACCACAGAGTATCTTAAAATTTAGTAAGTGTCTAGAAAAACTCTTTAAGACATCATGAATGTAAACAAATAAAAGCTGAAATATATTCATAGAATAATCATTATTGACTATGTCAAGACTATTATAAGTCAGAACTAAAACCTAACAACTAAAATAGAAGCATGTTCCTTACAACAGTATAAAAGTAACCTGATTGCCCTGGGAGTAGTTTTAACCATGAATAGATAATGAAAGAGCAAAACTATTTTATTTGGTGTGTACATAATATAGTTTTCTACTATGTCTAGCTAGAATGTTAAATGCAAAAAAAAAAAAAAAAGAAGAAACCAAAAGAAAACAAAAACCACATATGAATGGTGGAAGAGAACCACTTCAGAAATGGGTATCAAAATTATACTTTTTAAAAAGTATGTATGTATGTTCACGAAAAAACAAATTTGAAATGGCGTAAAGGTAATTATCTGTTTAGGGTTACACCTACCATGTTGTAATAGACTACCCAAATACAATGGTTCTTACCTCTCTATCTACTTAAATTAAAAAATCAGATCAAATAGGGGCACCTGGGTGACTCAGTCACTAAGCATCTGACTTCAGCTCAGTTCAGGATCTCACGGTGTTGTGAGTTTGAGCCCCCCATCAGGCTTGCTCCTGTCAGTATAGAGCCCACTTTGGATCCTCTGTCCCCCTCTCTGCCCCTCCCCCACTCGTCCGTAGGTGCGCATGTACGCGTGCCCTCCCTCTCAAAGAAATAAACATTAAAAAAAAATCAGTTCAAATAATTAAAAATTCCTGATCTACTGAAATAGGTATATACAATTTATATATGAAACTAAACAGGTAGGACTACACAGTATGTAGAAGCTGTAATTTAATATGTTACTACAAAAATATTTAAAACAATATCACCATTTTCAAAGATTTATTCATTCATTCATTCAGACAGAAAGGGGGGAGACAGAGAAGATCCCAAGCAGGATCTGCACTGTCAGCAGAGCCTGACACAGAGCTCGAACCCATAGGCTGTGAGATCATGACCTGAGCCAAAATCAAGAGTCAGACACTTCACTAACTGAGCCACCCAGATGCCCCAATAATATCACCATTTTTGAAGAATTCCATCAAATATGAAAATACATAGAGAAATAGGTGCTTTATTTGGTAAAGTATGTACTTTTAATATTCAATAGTTTGAAATTCATACGTTTTTATTAAATATATTTTGTGGTGAGGATTTAATATTCTAAGTGGTATGTAACAGAATTCACCTCCTATCAAAAACATATGATTTTATTTAATTTTTTCAATATATGAAATTGTCATTGGTTTCTATACAACACCCAGTGCTCATCCCAAAAGGTGCCCTCCTCAATACCCATCACCCACCCTCCCCTCCCTCCCACCCCCCATCAACCCTCACTTTGTTCTCAGTTTTTAACAGTCTCTTATGCTTTGGCTCTCTCCCACTCTAACCTCTTTTTTTTTTTTTTTTTTTCCTTCCCTTCTCCCATGGGTTTCTGTTAAGTTTCTCAGGATCCACATAAGAGTGAAACCATATGGTATCTGTCTTTCTCTGTATGGCTTATTTCACTTAGCATCACACTCTCCAGTTCCATCCACGTTGCTACAAAGGGCCATATTTCATTCTTTCTCATTGCCATGTAGTATTCCATTGTGTATATAAACCACAACTTCTTTATCCATTCATCAGTTTTTGGACATTTAGGCTCTTTCCATAATTGGGCTATTGTTGAGAGTGCTGCTATAAACATTGGGGTACAAGTGCCCCTATGCATCAGTACTCCTGTATCCCTTGGGGAAATTCCTAGCAGTGCTATTGCTGGGTCATAGGGTAGGTCTATTTTTAATTTTCTGAGGAACCTCCACACTGTTTTCCAGAGTGGCTGCACCAGTTTGCATTCCCACCAACAGTGCAAGAGGGTTCCCGTTTCTCCACATGCTCTCCAGCATCTATAGTCTCCTGATTTGTTCATTTTGGCCACTCTGCAAAACCATATGATTTTAAAATAAAGAACAATTAGGGGCGCCTGGGTGGCTCAGTCAGTTAAGCAGCTGACTTCGCCTCAGATCATGATCTCACAGTTCAGGAGTTCCAGCCCTGCTCCGGCTCTGTGCTGACAGCTCAGAGCCTGGAGCCTGCTTCAGATTCCTCTCTCCCTTGCACTCTGTCTCTCTCTCAAAAACAATACATCAAAAAAAAGTTTTTAAATAAAGAACAATTATTAATTTCCAAATGGAATGGTCATTAACTGAAGAATCACAGGTAAACCAATAGAAAATCTACTTGCTAGGCTATCCTACATTATGACTTTTCTTTAATGTTTCCTTATATTAAATAAAACTGTCGGCCCAATGGAAACAATCACCATAGCTTTCTATTATTATTTTGTAATATTATATTACAAGATAATTGTCATGTAATGTCATTTTCCACATTCTTTTCACTTTAGTCTAAATATTGCTTCCAGATTCACTTTCTTAAAAAAGATCATCATATCATAACTTGGTTCATATATTTTAATAAATCTTCATTACTATTTAGAATAAAATCTGAAGTTTAAAAAAAAATTTTTTTATGTTTATTTGAGACAGAGAGAGAGAGAGAGAGAGAGAGGGAGAGAGAGAGAGAGAGAGAGAGAGAGACTGTGAGTGGGCAAGGGTCAGACAGAGAGGGAGGAGATACAAAATCCAAAGCAGGCTCCCAGCTCTCTGAGCTGTCAGAACAGAGCCTGATGCAGGGCTTGAATCCATTAACTCCAAGATCATGATCTGAGCTGAAGTAGGACGCTTAACCAACTGAGCCACCCAGGCGCCCTAAAACCTGAAGTTCTTACTAAGACTTTCCATGATCTGCTATCAATAATAATAGCTTTTTTTTTTTAATTTTTTTTTTCAACGTTTATTTATTTTTGGGACAGAGAGAGACAGAGCATGAACGGGGGAGGAGCAGAGAGAGAGGGAGACACAGAATTGGAAACAGGCTCCAGGCTCTGAGCCATCAGCCCAGAGCCTGACGCGGGGCTCGAACTCACGGACCACGAGATCGTGACCTGGCTGAAGTCGGACGCTTAACCGACTGCGCCACCCAGGCGCCCCAATAATAATAGCTTTTAAAATGAGCACTCAGTGTTGTTTCTTATGTAAATTTTCATCAGCCAACTTATCGTCTCTCATATGATCTGGGCACACAAACACTGCTCAAATCATCTTTCTAGCTCATTTCAGCCTAAATAGATGTTATCCTTCAACACCCTACTAAAAACTAACATACCACTTTTTCACATAGCTGGGTAGTAAGGAAACAGTCTCATACCTGTGAGCCTTCACAAGATTGTGCTTGCAAGGCATTTGTAACTTAAGTCTACACTTACATATACTGCTTGTTGCTATTACTGGAAAACAGGAGAACATTAGCTACGTGAGGACAGGGTCTAAATATCTGCTTCATCTTTAAATGCCTCCAATGATGCCCAGCAGTTTGTAAACAGTGAATACATTTTGAATGAATAAAGAAATGAAAATAAAGACTCTTTAGGACTTACTATGTGTATCATTAGAATGAAACTACCGACAATAAATCTAGTAGCAGGCACTGATCTGAGTAACTTTTATGCACTCCAGAATTAATAATTCTAAACACTTACTTCCTTCTCCATCATCTGTCACTCCCAATACCAGTCGAAGAAGGCACTGGGCATGTTTTCTCTCTTTCAGTAGCACTTCAGCATAGCCCGGAAGACGAAGAAATAATCCAAAAGCGGCCAAAGAATGGGCAGGTATGGGAGACATGGTCTGTACTGCTGACTTGATAGGTGGAGGTTCAGCTGCAATGGTTTCTGGTGCTTCATAAACTAATTCCCCCCGATTGTTCAATGGTCACCCATTCGAACTGATCGCTATCTTTTGGTTTTTCCTGAGTGGTAGAAGTTACAACTGGAGCACTTACCTAAAGAAAAAAGAAATTTTTTGTCTGGCCATTTGTGTGTTTCAACATCAGGTTCAAATTAAAGACCTGACTTTAAATGATCTCTATAAAATACAGAAATAAATATAGGAATAAAAGGATCAATAATGGGGCCTGTTTTTACAAAGTTTCCAAAAATCAGGAATTAAGCGATGTCATGAGTATGGTGGGATCTGCCAAATATCTTTACTTTAAAGTTAGATACATACATACATACATTTATTTATAAATAAAGTTACTATTTTATCTTTTGTAATTAGTCAAGAGTATGTAGACAGAGTCCTTTGAGGCTATATAAATATCTTGTTTCTTTCTCACCAAACTTCGAATAATCAGCATTTTTAAAATTCTTGCCTGAAATAATAATTACTATAGTGGTTGCTAATGGTGGCTTTCTATCATTCCTTCTACATTTATTAGTCAGCCAGAACTGTGAGTAAAAACGTTCCCATCTTCTCCACCTATTTAACTCATTCAATTGTTAATCTACCTCAGAATGGAACTAGGTCTTTGCAGATGCAATCAAGTTAAGATGACATCATACTGGATCAGAGTGGACCCTAATCAATGACAAGTGTCCTTATGAGGAGACAGAGACACAGAGACACACAGATAGACACAAGAAAGATGGCCAAGTGAAAATGTAGGCAGAAATTGGAGTAATGCAGCCACAAGCCAAACAAATCCCAAGGGCCAGCAAGCAGCAGAGCCTAAGAAGAGACAAGGATGGTTCTTCCCCAGAGGCCTGCACAGGGACCATGGGTCTGGGGACAACTTAATTTCAGACTTACAGCTTCTTACAACATCAAAGAATAAATTTCAGTTGTTTTAGGCCATCCAGCTGATGGTACTTGTTACAGCAGCTCCAGGAAACTAATATATACTCAGTACATGAAATTAGAGAATAATTCCCCTACTTCATTCAGTAAATATCCAGTGCTTTGTATTTACAACTTTCTATGTGCCACACTCCCCCTTATTAACAGAGGAGCACTGAAAGCACATCAATAAGCTCATCACTAACAGCAACATTAATTAACAGTAAAGAGGTTAAAGCAGTTATGTTTTTAAAACTACCTGAAATGGAAATGGTACCTAAAACAGGAAAAAAGTTAAGCAGTATTTGGGTAGCAGTATACACTACTGCCTTACTCTCCCATTTCCAGTAACATCTATAATTAATATCAAGCCTCAAGAAGCACAGAAATAAAAATATTACATCATGATGACCATAAAATCAAGGAAAATGCTGCAGTGTAATGAGTCTCGCAAATGTACTTGGTCTTCAGCATTTCTTCGGTACCAACAAATTCTCAGAAAGCTCTCTGTACAGACTGACCTGTGAAAGATTTATAGGATGCTCGAAGACTGTAAGGGAAAGGGTACTCCCCAAAAGTTACACAAGTAAGTATTTTTAAAAAGCAAAAAAGAACAAAGGGCTTTGCCATGGAATTATATATTCAGTTAGGAATTTATCTTACTTGTTGAATTACTTCTGGATATAGCATCGGTAGTCGTTCTGCAATAAGAGCCAGTCCACCCATTCCTGCAAAACTTGTAATGGTGACTGGATGGGACAGGTTTCAAGTAAAGATTCATCCAATACTCCATCCATACATTCATCACTTGGAGTGAGAGCCTCATCTTCTGGACAGCTACCAAGTAAGTCTCCATGATCTAGAAAGTAAATTACAAATAACAGGTAAAAAAAGGTCTGTTTTTATAATAATTTTTCGTGTACAAGGATATTATTGTCACCTCTCTACTCAACAAAACAGCATCAGTATGTTACTCAGAAAGAGCTTTAAGGCTGGATACTACAATAATCTTTAAATGACTTCTGACGCTGCCTCTTAATAGTCCTGCTACTCAAAGCAGGATCACTGGAAAGTGAACATTGGCATCATCTAGTAAAAGCTTTTGAAATATAGACTTTCAGGTCCCACCCTGGACCTACTGAGTAAGAATATGCATTTTAACAATGTTCTGTAGGTAACTTATAATCAATCATACTGAAGTTTGAGAAGCACTGTCCTTTAGGGCATATTATAAGACATATTCTATGTAAAAATAAGTCAGTTTGCAGACATTCAAAGCAAATACTAATATATGTACATCATGTTCTGAAGTATCCCATTAAGAAAAACTGAATACTAACAGACTTCCCATAATGAAAACTAAAGTTATACCATATTGGTTAACTCTGAATCACTCACAAAGGAAAACCAAAAGATTAGTATGTTTACAAATGATTAGATTGTATAAATACTAAAAACCCAACCACATAAAAACAAATAATCTTGCTGAAAACTAAGCAAAGGCAATATTCTAAGATTTACTAAAGAATGCAAAATGCTAGAGGCACCTAGGTGACTCAGTAGGTCATGATCTCATGGTTCGTGGGTTCAAGCTCCGTGTTGTTAGGACAGAGCCTGCTTGGGATTCTTTCTTTCCCTCTCTGCCCACTCCCCACCCCACTGGTGCTCACTCGCTCTCTCGCTCTCCAAATAAATAAACTCCAAAAAAAATGCTTAAAAAAAAAAAAAAAGAATGCAAGAGGCAAATAATAAATCAAAGCATATGTGCTCATAAAGTGATGCTGTAAGAAAAATTAAGATTAATTTCAGTGAAAACAATAGCAATTTACTATGTTTACAATCAAGTCAGTCATAAAGAACAAGACCTCATTAACTTGACAGAATAAAAACAAAGGTAAATGAAGTCATGAGCTACAGAAATCCCTACTTCTCAGATCACAGACTGTAAGGGATCATCATATACATACCTTTTTCAGGATGTAACCTTTTAAAAGAATCTGTTTTTGACAGACTTGGGTCTGTGATAACTCTAGATCCCAATTTAACAGTCAGATCTATTGAGCGGTAACCTTGAGGAAGTTTTCGGTCATACAGGAGAGTTAAAAGTTGGGCAAGCGTCATTTCAGCTGGCAATGGCTGGCCTAAAAATGACATAACTAAGTTAAACCTGGAATCCAAGAGGGAAATATTTACTTGGTTTGATTAAGTCAATTAGTTACTTTTTTACTGAACTATAGTACAGCGTCTGATTCTGACACCAGTTTAAAAACAATTTGAAATTAGCACATGGAACGTTTACAGAAATCTATTTCTGACACATATGTCAGAAATTCTGACACAGAACAATCATGTCTGTAGAAAGTGTTAGTCACTAACCAATCCCACCAAGATCTCATGAGATACAGCAAGATACAAAGAAACAAACATTCCTAGCCATCAGGGGTTGGCAAAATCTTCTTCCTGAAGGACCAGATGATAATATTTTAATCTATGAAGACCATACAGTCTCTGCTGCAACCACTACCGCTACCACTGTGGCATGAAAACAGCTATGGGCAACGCACAAATAAATGGGCACAGCTGTTATTTCGATAAAACTTTTTATATCCAGTCTACTGGCCATAGTTTGTTGATCTCTGCAATAAATCAGTAACATAAAGGTAAGAAGGAAAATATGGCTAAGAAGGAATAGTTGGCAATTGGATTTTAAGAATAAAGCACAAAAATGGAGACAAATTGGGTATCACCTTGACCAAGAGAAAGTATACTGGTCAAAGATTATGTTTTAGCTAGAGAGAAAATACTGCTTAACTCTCAGTGGTACATCAATGACTTCTACTACCATAACGACTTCTTCAAAATCTGCCTCACGCTCCTTCCTATATAACTTTTTATGACCTCTTTAAAACATTAGTTTTACTGATATTATAGCACACTGACAGCAAAATTTAAGACGACAGTAAAGTATAAATATGCAACATTATAATGTTAAAAAGAGCATGTAAAGGTTACCTCTTCTTTTCTTCTCATTTTTCTTAGAGGGAGCTGTATGGACAAAGTCTCACTAACTCATGTACCTCATCAAGAGCTCTTGATTAAACAGGAGTCTGAGTGTGGTGATTACATGTCTTTATAATTTTTTGTATTTTTCAATATTGTGAACATTACCTGCCAAGAGTTTGTGGAACAGGTGAAACACTGGGACAGTAATTATTTTGTTGGCAGCCTCTGCTCCTGAAGAAGCACTTCCTATTTTATCAGGAATTGTCCTCCCTCTCCTGGATGGTGGACGTGGTGGTGTAGCTGACACAGCCCGTTTGGATTGGGATTTCAGCCCTAAAACAATCAGGAAGACTCTATCTCAGTCAACACACAATGAAATAAAAAGAGTATTTCTACAATATTTTTAAATAGCATCACATTCCTAACTAATGCCAAAAGGGAGAAATGTTTCTTCTGATTTTATATCTGATCTCCAATTCTATTTGTCCTCATGACATACCATGAATTTTGGCTTCATGTTCGTAACTATTCTCCAAGAAAGTAAAAAAATAACGCTAAATTCTGTTGTTCTATTTCTCTGGAGATAGAAATAAAATCCATCATCTCCTATTTGAGGAGTAAAGTAATACAGACTAAGCCTTATCTTTTGAACTAAAATCACTTCATTTATAAGAAAATATCCTCCAAATTACCAGTTGTCTTGGTCATTTTGTCTTCCTCAATTACCTGATAGTACAATTCTCTTGTGTACTGTCAAGCTTAAATGGAGAATCTATAGGATTCACACATGTTCAGTATCTGATGAATACAGTAAGCTTTGGACATTAATAGATTTCAGGTGTAATGTTTTTACATCCAGTATTATGACATCATTTTAAGTCAGCTTTTTGCATTAACACCTTTTATTACATGAAGTTCCTAGAGTATATATTATTATATTTTATATAAAATCCAAACAAAATCAAGATTATAAAAAACAGAAAGCATACCTGAAGCAACAACAACACTGTAATTGTCCTGAAATCCATTTTCTGCCTTAACTTTTTCTTTCTCTTCATGGTTTTTCTTTTCTTTGTCATCTTTCTGTTCACTAATTAGTTTAGCAGTGATACTTGGTGTATCTGTAAGAAAATATACCTAAAATACACTGCTTTTCAAATCATTAAGAAGGAAGCTAACCATTTTAGACAAGGATTAAACAAGATTTATCATTAATATGAAGGCAATGTAAATGATTTAGGAAAAACTGATGAGGTAAAGCCTGATATTCAATCCTTGCTGATACCAATGAAAGGGAATCACCACTGTTCATAAGCAGGACACTTAAATTATTATCTCTAGAAAATATTACATACAATAGTATTGCCTCTTGAGGCAATGAAAAACACTACCATTAAATTCTTTTATTGTAGGCCACAGTTCAGTGTATTTGCAACAAACATGTAATTTGGTCCTCACAACATGCATATTAAGAAAGAATATTATTTTCAAAATAAGGAAACAGCCTGTAGCAAGGCTATGATACAACTTGTAAATGACAAATACACAATTCGAGCTGAGGGCTCATCCTAAAGCATTATGGTAGATTTCTTATTCTACAAATGGGAATAGAAAGGAACAAGTTTCAATAATGAAGATTTGTTTTGCTATTTTTAGTTAGGAAGCTTAGCTACTTTAAGAACGAATATTAAGCACTTTACTAAACTCTCAATATTTTCTTTCATTACTCTGGAATACGGCATGCTATTAAACATCAAGAAATGAATAACTAAAATGATCTGATTTGGCCATTAAGAAATCCAAAACCTGGATGAACTTAGGAGTGACTTCACCAGTGTGGATAAGTTATACAGATTCTCTTTGCACTTTTCTAACTCACACAATTGTGATCTAATGCTTTTTTAATGTTAAAAAGGTGAAACAATTAAAATGATAAAATAGTACGTTTTCATTATCTCCTACGTTGTGCTTTCTTTGAACGTCTGAAAAATACCCCTGTGATGTCAATTTCTGAAGTTCCTTCCTAACCACAGTCTGCCTTTAGAGTTTCCGTTTCTTGTGTGAAATTTGAAAATTCTGTAAATACCATAAAATACATAATGAAAAAATACATTTACTTTATTACAAAGGCAAAAACAGTTAGAAAGCCTAAATAAAATACTTTAAAAAAATCACAAAATTAATTCAACGCATAATCAGGAAAACCAGTAAAGATCATTAGGTGATAAGAACTTACATAGTGTCATACCAATAAATGTCAAATACTAAAAGGTATCAGTAAAAAACATTCTTCTCAATAGTCTGTTTAAAATTGTTCTAGGGGCAGGGCACCTGGGTGGCTCAGTTGGTTGAGCATCCGACTTCGGCTCAGGTCATGATCTCACAGTCCGTGAGTCAAGCCCCGCGTCGGGCTCTGTGCTGACAGCTCGGAGCCTGAGGCCTGCTTCAGATTTTGTGTCTCCCTCTCTCTCTGCCCCTCCCCTGCTCATGCTTTGTCTCTCTCTGTCTCAAAAGTAAACAAAACATTTAAAAAAATATATTAAAATTGTTCTAGGGGCACTTGGGTGGCTCAGTTGGTTAATGGTCCAACTCTTGACTTCAGCTCAGGTCACAATCTCATGGTTTGAGAGATAGAGCCCCATGTCAGGCTCTGTACTGAGAGCATGGAGCTTGCTTGGGATTCTCTCTCTGCCTCTCCCCCACTTGTGCACATGCGCCCTCTGTCTCAATAAATAAATAAACATGAAAAAAAAATTTTCATGTTTATGAACTGACTGGTGGTTCAGTCAGTTAAGCGTCTGACTTCCGCTCAGGTCATAATCTCGTGGCTTGTGAGTTCAAGCCCCACGTTGGGTTCTGTGCTGAGAGGTCAGAGCCTGGACACCTACTTTAGATTCTGTGTCTCCCTCTCTTTGCCCCACCCTTGCTCACACTCTGTCTCTGTTAGTCTCTCTCTCTCTCAAAAATAACATTTTTTTTAATTTTTTTTTCCAACGTTTATTTATTTTTAAGACAGAGAGAGACAGAGCATGAATGGGGAGGGGCAGAGAGAGAGGGAGACACAGAATCGGAAACAGGCTCCAGGCTCTGAGCCATCAGCCCAGAGCCTGACGCAGGGCTCGAACTCCCGGACCGCGAGATCGTGACCTGGCTGAAGTCGGACGCTTAACCGACTGCGCCACCCAGGCGCCCCTCAAAAATAAACATTTAAAAACAATTTTTTTAACTAAAAAAAAAAAAAAAATTGTTCTAGTTCGGATTACCACTTCTAATCAAGATGAAATAACAAAACCAGATTTACTCTACTACCTGAAATAACTAAAAACTAGGAAAATACATTAAACAGTTTTCACACAATGGCCATCAGGAAGGCCACAGAGTGATGCCTAGGTGAGTGGAAACTAAAGAGGTGAGCTCTAGGACTGCTCCAGCTCATTGCTAGAGTTTCCCAGGCCATAGATCGGCACAACTCAGAGTCATCCAAGGTAAGGATACGGACTGGGAGTCCAGGAAGACAAAGACGGCTGGCTGCAGTTTTTAAGTCACATTGCTAGGGAGGAGAGATCTGCAGAGAGAAAGAGCTCCAGAGATCTACAGTCTCTTCTGGGTCTTTAGCGCATACAGATGGCATTATATATGAGGAAACCACCAAAAGCCAAGTTAAGTACTTCTCAAAAGGGATCAACCCCAGAGTCTAAATAAGGGCTGTAATATTTAGTGTTCTCAATGCCTAGTGAATTCCTAATATTTCTCAGATGGGTTATTACCTCAGTAGTGAGGCCCAAGTAGCCTTAGACTTTCATTTTCAAATGTGGTACCCTACTTCTATTTCAATATAGTACCTTTTCAATTAATTCATTAAAAACTTAGTTCCTTAGTCTCACCAAACACATTTCATGTGCTCAACAGCTACCATACTAGACAGTACAAGTTTATTAAAAATGTCCATCATCACAAATAAGTTCTGCCTTAGTTTAAAAGGTGCTCTGTTCCTAATTAATAACATTTAAAGCTAGATCTAAAAGAAGCAATCCATTTCCAAGTAATATAACTTTGTCCCAGAACAAAATAAAAAATATTTGTTAAACTACAAAAATATCCAGCACCCAAAAAGTAAAACAAGTAGAAGTCCAATAAAATTTTCCAGGCAAATAAAGAAGCAATAGTATACAATCCATAATGAGGAACAAATAATCAACATAAACATGTTTAAAGGAAAGCTTATACACTTTAAAAAAGGACAAGGAGATATTAAAAAAGAACAAATTAGTAGGCACTACAGAGGAACAGAATTGAAGACAGAGCAATATAAATTATCCAAAAATTTTAAACAGAGGGGGAAAAAAGAGGCAGGGGATCAGGGTGGGGGGAATGAGCAGAGCTTCAGTGAGCTATGGAAGAACTTCAAGAGGCCTAATAAATGTGTAACCTGAATTACTCTACGTGAAGAGAGAAGCAGAGACAGAAAATATGAGAAAATATTTGTAAAAAAATTTCCAAATATGATGGAATCTATACACCCACATTCAAGAAAGTCAACAAACCCACATCATAAGCAGCAAGAAACCACAAGGCATATAACAATCAAATTGCTTAAAAGCAATGACAGAAATTTGTAAAAGCAAAGATACTGACACATAACTATATTATTTGAAAGCAATGTAGTCAAAAGCTATGGGAAGTGGGTAAAATTATTAATTTTGGATTACTTGTTTTCATACATATTGATAAAATATATATGCACATGTAAATATATCATACCAAGTATGGCTAAAGATCATAAATACACTTTAAAGGACCAAAGCATTGCTAAATACAGGTTAAATTAGCACTTGCAAATTTTCCATGTTTGCTCAGGATGACTCTTTGTCTGACTTTTTACTAGGAGTAGTATTCTTAGAAAGTAATCAATTTATTTTTTAAATTTGTAGGTAATAAAGGTCATTACTCTTAATGACCTAATAAGACATTTTAGAAAACAGTATTCCTTTATAGTGAAGAAAAAGAAAAATATTAAATTTCCAGTTATTTTGTAATATAATGTCTATACTTTCCCATGATCAATAGGAAATAGCAATAACTGAACTTCAGTACTCTTGCCCACTTCTCCTTCTTTCATTTAATTAATTATTCATTTTTTTCTTCGTCATGCACAAGGAACAATTTCAAGGCTATGATACAAAAAAAGTCTATAAAATCAAATTTTCAAAAAAGTTTAGCTGTAACAAGATATGGCAGACATTTTCAAATAAGAACAAATGTTATTTATAAAATTATAATAGTATTTGAACATTTTATTGTTTAACTTAATAAAAAGGAAAGAATTATACAGTATTATGTACATACTTGTGTGGCTGCAGTGACTAAAACCAAGAAAGAATCTTTTCTACCTTATTTTCTCATAGCGATCACATCCATTCACATGGTTTAACTTACCATCTATGGATGGTAACAACTCCCAAACCTCTTCAACCCAGTTTTTTTCTAAGCTTAGAAATTACAAAATAAGCTTTGTATTTCCCACTGATACATGGACATCAGCTTTTTTCTGAGATACTCCTAAGTTCCCAGCTATAGTACTTAGGTACTCCCTTCTAATGCATACAGATAGAAACATACTTACATTTATATTAGAATGCAAACATTCTTAAATTTCATTTACTTTTTAAACAGCGTAAGTAAGACCCTAATATTGAGGGGCAGGGTACAGGTCTTGCTTACTCTTACAGCCTGAGGACTTACACATAGAAGGTGTTCAATCAATTCACTCACTGATTTCGTTCTCAGGATTTCTGAGAGGCAATCAAACTATCTACAGGCAATCAAACTACAGTTGATCTGCATTCTGCCATCAAAACTGCTTATATTTTAATATAATACAAACCTGTGTTTTAATAACCTGTATACTGTTCAAAGCCATCATCTTAGAATACAGGCAGGAAGCCTAGGGGATAATTTCTCTCTGCTTTCTTCACTATTATAATAATAAGGTCACCAATCAAGTCTACCTACTTCATTTTCATCTCCTGACCATTCATTCTTCCTGAGATCTAGTAAATATTTATTATTTAGAATCCTGTTATCCAACCTAATAGCCTGCAAATCACCTATTATAAAAAAGCCCTACGGTTTATTGTGAAAAAATTCCATCAATGGCTTCCCAAGGCTTGTCAACATTTCCAACTGTCCATTCTGTCAATTCTCCACACAACACACACCACAGCAAAAGAACTATGGGTGCTAGAAGGCAGCGCACATACACTTTGTCTCCTTTATCAGCTTCTTTCTCATGCTTGAAAATGTAAAGACATACTGACCTTTCTATTGATGAAATGGTTGCTGAGTGAGTAGATGCAGTAAAATAAAGTTACAAAACATAATAAAAATTTTATATAATGTAACATAAAGTTAAAGAAAAATTTTAATACTTAAATCTGACTTGCCTGACACTCTGTCAAGAACTTCTGACAATGTTGTTGAGACTGGCAAATGAAGTGTACGGAACTTATGCCCTGCTCCATACATTGGATGTTGGATGACATGGCTTGTAGCATTAATTCTACCTTTATACAGCTGAAAATTCAAAAGAAATCAAGAAGTGATTTTTTGGAAACATGTATCATTACAAAACAATTTCAAAAGTTTTTCTAAAAGAATAAAAAGTGTAAATACACAAAATAAAGAGTATTTTATATTTTTGAAAGTATGGTACATTTGAAGGGTGCCTGGGTAGCTCAGTCAGTTAAGCATCCAACTTTGGCTCAGGTCATGATCTTGTGGTTCGTAGGTTTGAGCCCCACATCAGGCTCTGTGCTGACAGCTTGAAGCTTGGAGCCTGCGTTGAATTCTGTGTCTCCCTCTCTCTCCGTCCCTCCCCCACTCATGCTTTCTCTTTCTCTCTCTCTCTCTCTCTTCTCTCTCTCTCTCTCCCTCTCCCTCAAAAAGCAGCATTAAAAATTTTTTTTTTTAGGGCGTCTGGGTGGCGCAGTCGGTTAAGCGTCCGACTTCAGCCAGGTCACGATCTTGCAGTCCGTGAGTTCGAGCCCCGCGTCAGGCTCTGGGCTGATGGCTCGGAGCCTGGAGCCTGTTTCCGATTCTGTGTCTCCCTCTCTCTCTGCCCCTCCCCCGTTCATGCTCTGTCTCTCTCTGTCCCAAAAATAAATAAACGTTAAAAAAAAAAAAATTAAAAAAAAAAAATTTTTTTTTTAAATGTGGTACATTTGACATCTGATTTGTTGCTCAACTTTTGTATTAGCACCACTGTACCTAATAATCTGTCACTCTTTCCCCCAACCAAATTATACTTTTCATGGTAGTGCATAATTAGGCTATTTATCACAAGAAGGGTTATCCAAAAAAGACTTGTAAGTCCTATCATTAAGTACCAAGGTTGTTCTAGTTTCAGTTTGCTATTTTAGAAATTAGGATGTAGAGGTAATTGCAGATTCTGATATGAAATTATAAAATATCTTTATACACAGCTAATATTAAGATTTAACTGTTAAAATACTCACTGGACAGGGAGACTGAAGAAACATTGTCACTTTCTCATCCTCCAGCATCAATTGCAAAAACAATCTACGTATAAACCCTGAAATGTTCCCTGATGTTGGAAGGTTCCCTCTTTGAGGAGACGTTTGAAAAAGTTCACAGAGGACCTGGCAAGTAAAGAGATTTAAAAGTTAAGTGCACTATTTATCTGCAGCTGTGTACTTTCAAGAAAAAAAAAAAAAGATTATCCCCAGAGAAAATTTCTGTGGATAAACTACTACTACAGGGTTTTCACATAAATACCTGGTGTAACCAACTTACTTTCAACTTGAGTCAATATCAATGTGCTTACAATGCAATAAAAATTATGAAAAAAGGGTATTAAAAATATCAAACAAAGCCTTAACAAGAAGCTGAGAGATGATAATTAAGCCAGAAAGCAGTAAGACACAAAAGTTTCAGGCTACCCAGAGGTACAAACCAGATTTTCAAATTCTCATATCCATGACCTTGGTTAAAATTGATAATTTAGACATTTCCTTTAATTAGGCATATTAAGCAGATCAAGTTTGGCAATAATTAAATACTTTAGACACTCAAGTATCTTGCTATCCTTCTCAATAAAGTTAAATCATTCAGTATTTCTTGAAAATTACCTTAACTGTCTCTAGATAAAGGTCAAAACAGCTAGAAAGGAGCAGAATCTGGCAAAAATCAACTAGAATCGTCCTTATAATAATTCTAGCTTTCAAGATTTTTGTCCCCATGGACTTAAAACAATAAAATCATCTCTCATATTTTTAGTGAGATGTCAAGAGTTTCCTATCTGAAATCTACCCTAATGTCTGCTTCATTAGAAGCAAACTAAAAGTCATAGCAAGCCAGTTACAACAAAATACAATACTCCACTGCAGATGAGATGACACCTTCAAGTGGTCAATCGTCTTTCAGCAGCCCGTATTGTTCTTCTGGTTTGTCTTCTTTATGGGGGGCAGGGGGAGATGAGTTTAAAAATAGGAATGTATGATCTACAGCTAGAATCGTTGTGAATTTGCCCATTATCTCATCAAAAGGAATATGTGACAGTTGAGAGGAAGAGGGAAGATATATCAAGACTTTATTTTAATTACAGTTTCAATTTAGATCTCTAAATGGACCGTAACCCAATCTTCATTATCACCTGTAATACATACCCCTTTCTCAACTAATTTCATTAGTGTTATTTAACATTGTATTAAAATAATAAGATGCCTAAAACTTAAGCCGGTATTTCTAATCTTACCTGAGCCATCAGTTTTTGATTATGAGGGTGGCATGAAATGCACTGCAGGAAGAATGCAACAGTGGCGTTCTCAATAGCTGTCCTCTGTTGAGTAGTCAATCCTGTTGGAGCAGCTGAAGAAAGAGAGGCCGGTCTTGCACTAGTCTGTTGTTGTGCACCTAAATTATGTCCTCCAGAAGCGGACCCAGAATGACACAATAAAAACAGAAGTGCTGTCCACAGTGGATTGACCTCAGACCCACCGAGCCAGTCTTTCATAACATGGCTACTGCCAACTTCTGTCAAAAACCTAAGAATGGGAGCAACCAGGTCTGCTGTGATAGGCATCTTATTACATTGTTGTGCAACATGATGCCGCCTGAGCTTGTCCTGGGAAGTATCTATTGACTGAGCAATGCTTTCTGAGTAAGAAATGTGACTGAAGCAGAAACTAGCCAGACTCCTCACAAGAAGAGATGGCAAACCTGAGTCCAATAATTGTTTGATAGCTTCTGGAGATTGAGAAGAGGATGCAAGGGTTGCCAAATGTGATTCAGTTAGTGCAAGAGGCGCTTGTGCATTTTTAGAGTCATCTGTTAAGGATGAAGTAAGATCTTGCTTTTTGCTATCATCAGTCATGGACAGTCTGTGGTGACACTGCACTGGAGGAGGGGTAATTCCCATCCAGCCCATGAGCAAAAAAATAATTTGGGTGATATGACACATTGAGCAAAGTAGACTGTCAACAGCTTTCTTCAAAACCATATTGCAGGGAAGAGACATGGACCAATTAAAAAGTAACCTAGGGGAATAAAAGACACCAGGTTAATATTATATATGTATCTTTAGAAAGACCTCATTTTTCCAATAGTAATATTAGAAATCAACGTACACTGTATAAAATCATGACATCTATAAAAGTATATGTTTTATTTGACATAGAATACTATAAGATTTCATGATGACTGCTTTGATATACATTATTTAGGTATTTAGGTAGATGAAGGTAGATTAGACTTGTAAAACCAGTACAGAAAATCAAGAGATCTGTATTTAAATGTATCTACCGCTCTATGTGTGACCTCAAAAAAGTTACATAAAGAAACACTGGAGTTGTGCCTGGGTGGCTCAGTCAGTTAAGTGTCCAACTCTTGATTTCAGCTCAGGCCATGATCTCATGGTTCCTGAGTTTCAGCCCAGCATCAGGCTCTGCATTGACAAGGTGGAACCTGCTTGGGATTCTCTCTCTCCCTCTGCCCCTCCACATTTGCGCAGTCTCTCAAAATAAATAAATAAACTTAAAGAAAGAAAGAAACATTGAAAAATTACACAAAAGAGATGTTCAGATTGAATTTGACATGATTGATGGCTTAAAATTCACATTTGCAAATCAAAAACTATTAGTAAGTTTCATTAATAAGTCGTGGGTTATGCCAATTGAGAAGACCAAATATGAAAATGACAGACTAAAAAGGACAAAAGGCCAGTCTTTTATTAGGTCATGGAACTCCTCAGAAATAAATATGATATTCTGTTATAGACTTAGCAATTACAGGCACTAAGTTCAGCAAAGCCCTAAGTATGATACAGAAATGTGGGTAAGCGGAAACTGCCAAAAGAACAATCCTATCAGATAACTAGAAAGTAGTAAAAACAACTAACCATAAAAACTCTCTAAAGCAGTAAGTCTTTCAAAATTTCCAATTATACTTTTACTCCTTAAATAGCTGTACATTAAGGATAAAAAAAACAATCTGGGGGTGCCTGGGTGACTCAGTCGGTTAAGCGTCCCACTCTTTTTTTTTTTTTTTTTAATTTTTTTTTTCAACGTTTATTTATTTTTGGGACAGAGAGAGACAGAGCATGAACGGGGAAGGGGCAGAGAGAGGGAGACACAGAATCGGAAACAGGCTCCAGGCTCTGAGCCATCAGCCCAGAGCCTGACGCGGGGCTCGAACTCACGGACCGCGAGATCGTGACCTGGCTGAAGTCGGACGCTTAACCGACTGCGCCACCCAGGCGCCCCAGGCGTCCCACTCTTGATTTCGGCTCAGGTCATGATCTCACAGTTGTGGGACTGGGCCCCGTGTTGGGCTCCATGCTGGGGATGGAACCTGCTTGAGATTTGCTCTCTTCCTTGTCCCTCCCCCGTTGGCATGTGCACAAGCCCAATAAAAAAGTCTGGTGGGTAAATTTGCAAAAAAGAATAAATACTATGACCTGTAGGAACACATACATTAAACACTCCAATTTTAGGTGGGAGAAAGCAAAGCAATGACACTAATATTTCTTCTTAGTGGAGATAAATCTAATTAAATTTGTAAGCACCTAATTTCAAAATTATACATGATTCTATGTAACTACTACTTTCAAAGTATTATTACTATCCAAACAAGCATATAAAATACCATTTCATCAAGTGAAAACCTGTAACAATCTGCTAACGGAAAAAAAAGGATTTCAAAAATCGTACTTACTCAAAGAGGTCTCGGTCCAGCAGCGCTGGTAAATCGTACTCTACAAGCAGTTCATAACTGTGCCACAGAATTGCTGCTACACAGTGCAAATGAGAAGGAGATGGCATGAGAAGACCATACTCTACTGTCGAAGAGTTAGGGCACATGTAGCTCATCCTGCCACTTCTCCTCATAGCAGCCACTCTTGCAGAATCACTGACCCATTTTAACAAGGCCTGAATTCTTAAAAGAAAATGAATTCAAATAACCAATTATACCACAACTGACATTTAATATGGATAAATACCACCATTTCAAGTAAGCACTGCATTTATGAGAGTCACATACTAATGTTCTTGGTACTTTTAATCTAAACTAGGAAGGAAAAGGAACTTATGTAGCAAAACTGACATAGTAGTTCTACTTCTCCAATAACCTTACTAATCTTAACTGATGAAAATGTTTGAAATAACATATGATAACATATAATTCTGCAAATAAACATTGGGTAATTTCTTAACTCACTTACCAAAAAAACCCTATAAATATCTGGACTTACAGGATACAAAACTTAACAAATTCATGGTCTCCTGTAAATTTTCTTTCATCTTATAACAAATCCACATAACCCAGAATAGTAATCTGGGGCTAACTCTTTATCGTGCAACACAGCATGTCTTACTCCCCTGGCCCCCAACCATTAAATACTACTAGCAGTCACCCACCCCCCTGCACTCTGACAACAGAATATAGCCCCAACGTAAGTACTTTTTCTCAAGTGTCACCCTACCCTTAATACCCTGGAGTTGGGGGAATACTGAGAACAACATTTAAAAAAAAATTTTTTTTAAGTTTATTATTTTTGAGAGAGAGCATGAGCAGGGGAGAAGAAAAGAGAGAGAGAGAGAGAGAGAGGGAGAGAGAGACAGAGACAGAGAGAGACAGAGAGAGAGAGAGAGAGACAGAGAGAGAGAATCTGGAGGAGGCTCTACAGAGTCACTGCAGGGGTCTGAACTCATGAAACTGTGAGATCGTGACCTGAGCTGAAATCAAGAGTCAGACACTTAACTGACTGAGCCACCCAGGCACCCAGAGAATAACATCTTTTTTTTTTTAATTTTTTTTTAAACGTTTATTATTTTTGAGACAGAGCATGAACGGGGGAGGGGCAGAGCGAGAGGGAGACACAGAATCGGAAGCAGGTTCCAGGCTCTGAGCCGTCAGCACAGAGCCCGACGCGGGGCTCGAACTCAGGAACCACGAGATGGTGACCTGAGCCGAAGTCGGACGCTCAAACAACTGAGCCACCCAGGCGCCCCATAGAATAACATCTTTTAAAGCAATATGGCTTTGGAGTTTATAAGATTCTTTGCTTCAGGTTACAAGAAATGGAGGTAGTAAGGTATATAATACTACTTAAACCCCTTCTCTGCTCTGAACAAGACCCCTTATTTTACTGTTTTTTTAATATATATTTTTAAAGTTTTATTTATTTATTTTGAGAGAGAGAGAGAGAGGGAGAGAGGGAGGGAAGGGCAGAGAGAGGGAGAGAGGGAGGGAAGGGCAGGTCCCGCACTGTGGGCACAAAGCAACGTGGAGCTCAAACTCACGAACCATGAGATCATGACCTGAGACGAAACCAAGAGTCAGATGCTTAAGCAACTGAACCACCCAGTTGCCCCGGACAAGACCCTTTAAATTTCATATGATAGGAAATAAATATAAGTCAGAAAAAGAGAAAGCAGATGAGGTAATTGGGAAAGAGTAAGATTTTCTCAGTGTGCGGAAGCCAGTAATTTTGTTATTATGTCAGTTCTAAAACATTTATGTTTTAAAAAGTATTATGCAGTGAGAACAATTTTATTTAGGGTAATTTTCCTACGACAAAAAAAAAACAAAAACAAAAAACAAAGAACTATTAAAGAATTAAAAAATTGTAAGCTATCTTAAGAAAGTTGTTCTAGAAAAATATTTAAAATTAATTTTTTATGGGGCGGCCTGGGTGGCTAAGTGCGTTAGGCATCTGATTTCAGCTCAGGTGATGGTCTCACAGTTCGTGGGTTCAAGCCCTACGTCGGGCTCTATGCTAATAGCTCAGAGTCTGGAGCCTGCTTCAGATTGTGTCTCCCTCTCTCTCTCTCTGCCTTTCCCCTGCTCGCTCTCTGTCTCTCTCTCAAAATAAATAAGCATTAAAAAAATAAAATTAATTTTTTAATTCTTTTTTACCTCATTAGCCATTATAATTTGAATTTGGCACAATTTATTCTACCAAAAAATATTCCAGGGGTGCCTAAGTGGCTCAGCGAGTTTAGCATCCAACTTCAGCTCAGGTCATGATCTCACAGTATGTGGGTTCGAGCCCCACGTCAGGCTCTGTGCTGACAGCTCAGAGCCTGGAGGCTGCTTCCGATTGTGTCTCCCTCTCTCTGTGCCTCTCCCCCACTAACACTTTCTCTCTCAAAAAGAAACATTAAAAAAAAATTCCAAAAAATTCCAATCTATTTTTAAATATAATAATCATATTATGTGAAGCAAAAAGCTTTATAGAAAAGAATTCAGCTTATTTAATATCTTGAAGTTACCATGCTGGAAATAAATTTACTTCATTAAATGCCATTTGAACATTCTTCATCGGAGAGTATGAAAGCAACTAACCTAAAATAAGTTACAGCTTATTACATTATCAGTGATTAAAGTATCAAAATTTACTAGGCACCTGCCACGCCTGACACTACCCCAAATCCCCAAGTCTGACCTATGTAAATTGTCCCTTGTGAGTGACAGTATTCTGTCTCCCCAATACAAGGCAAAAAGCTGGATTCAATGAACTTGGACACTCTAGTATCTAGCACAGTGCCACGCACACAGCAACTATTCAGTAAAAAGCAATAAAATGAGTAAGTACCCGCAAAATTAATGATTTGTTAATAACTTATAAACAAACTAACAAAATATCAAATGATTTTCTTGAATATTAACCAAAATATTAAAGGATAGCATTAACTCAGAAAATAGTAAAGATTAATTGTTTATGGAGTCACACATTCTATAAATGGTATTCTGGTATTGATATATGATAATATAAAACATGAGAATGACAAATCATCACCCAAAATTTGTCAACAAAAACGTGTCTCAAAAATACTTGGGAAGTTCTTCTCAATGTGGAGGTAGAAGACATCAAAGAAAAGGTACATTAGTAAAACCCATCCAAAATTACCTATACGTAAACCATCACTAAATATTTAGGTGAGATATTCAAATATTATTTACTTTGTATGACAACATTTCACCTTGCAGTAGGAAGGAGATAGAAGGTAGAGAGCTAATGAAAAGCTGTCAATGAATATTACAAATAATAAGTAATAAAAAAAACATTACTTTTGTCAAAATAGTCTAGGTGCCTAATATGGACACAATATTCTAATATTCATACACAGTAGTAAATGCTACCTAAGATTGTATGATTTGACAGCACCACAACTTAACAAAGATCTCCTAACAACATGGTTCACATAAAAACATGTAATATTTTGGGGCGCCTGAGTGGCTCAGTCACTTAAACGTCTGGCTCTTGATTTCGATTCATGTCATGATCTCATCGTTTGTGCAACTGAGCCCGGCATTGGGCTCTGTGTTGACAGCGTGGAACCTGCTTAGGATTCTCTCTCTCCCTCTCTCTGCCCCTTCCTCACTTGTGCTCTCTCTTGAAGTAAATAAACATTTCAAACACTGTAATATTTTATTCCATTCCATTTGTCCAAAGTAATACTGATTATAATTCTATTTCCATTCAAATTTGCTTAAGATATGTCCAAATACATAAAAATTGATGTTTAATGTTCACAAAGTTTCTAGAAGTTATATCATGTAAAGCATACAGGTATATGTCCAATATAATCAACAGTCTTGACTTTTACGAAACAACCTAAGGAGAAAGTATTAGAAGTAACGTTCACTATCACATAACTGTGTGTAAGTGTGTCCTTAAATAATAAACAGTGATTTCACTGTCCATGAGTTCAAGCCCTGCATCGGGCTCTGTGCTGACAGCATGGAGCCTGCTTGGGATTCTCTGTCTCCCTGTCTCTCTGTCTCACCCCTGCTCTCTCTCTCTCTCTCTCTCTCTCTCTCTCTCAAAATAAATAAATATTAAAAAATTAATTAATTTTAAAAAAGGAAAAAAAGAAACAGAACAAAACAAAAAAACAAGATCAACATATACCTGTCTTTTGTTCCAGGATCCTGAGTTGTTCCAAGCTGGTAAAGAATATCTATCGTAGAATCGGAAGAGAGTCCATTCAGTCTTCCAAAAAGTAAAGGGCTGTTTAGATCTTGCAATAAAGAACCAAAAGAAAGTTTGCTAAATAAGCAAATGGTATAGGAACATTTGCTCAATTTAATTTTAAATTGTTAATTAAAAATTACACTTCCATAAATTACAGCAACAACAAAAAAAAAAAACTCCAAGGACATTGAAGCCATAATGGAAATTAATTTCAGAAACAGATTTCATCACAAAGTGAATAAGTAACTGTCACTGTTTTGCAGATAGGTAAAAATTAAAATATCAAAGATAACGGTGGTCACCTGTAGGATCACTGCCTGATGCTGCACAGTTTCTCAGGAGAATGTCTATGAGCTTCAGGCCAATTCTCGTGGACTGCAGTCCTATCTTTACAAGCACAACCTCAATGTTGGGTGAGTGCATCCCACAGTACGGGGACATCAGTAAGGCAGCACAAGTCTGCAGCAGATTAGCAGTAGGTGCAGCTGCACTTGCCATCATTCCTTCCAGATCACTTATGTGAGTAAGGCAATGATGCAATAACCGTAACCAGCCGATACTGAAAAAGACAACACAAAGCAGCTTACGTGGTAAATTCAAGTGGCTCAGATTATTTCTGGGGTAAAACAAAACTGAAAAATCAGCATGTTGTGTCTCATAAATAACACAAATCTTCATTTAAAAAATGCTAGAACATGAAGAAGGACTTAAACACAGTTAAGTTTCCTCCATAGTGTAACAAATAAAAATACTTAACCACTAACAGCATTTAGGAACTACTTGCCTTTTGTTCAACCAGTCAAAAAACGTTTTTGTATTTTTTTAAAATAGGCTCCACGTGCAATGTGGAGCTTGAATTCATGACCCTAAGATCAAGGATCACATGCTCTCCTGACTGAACCAGCCAGGTGCCCAGTCAGAAAATTTTTTTATATATACACATATATGTTTAAATATAAAATGCATAGGATTATAGCCTTATGAAACTATAAAGTCTTGGCAGCTTGAGAATAAAAAAACCCAAATTTTCTTATCAGGCAAAACTTTCAATAGAACCAGTGTATAACATTTTCAACTAACAAATTTTACCAGATAAATGTGAATTAAAGGACATATTCAGGTCCTTGTTTATTTGGTCAATTTGTATGGCTCAAATCTAACCTTTCCACTAACTGCCATTTAGGAATTATCATACAAGACTAGGTCTCTGTCTATATGGTCAATTTGTATGGCTCAGATGTATCCTGGTGACAGGCATGTGGAAATTCATATATTAGACTCTGATCCAAAGAACAGAAATCCATACCCACAGATACTACACATTGTACATACCTCAAGAATTAAACACACATAAATTTCAATTTTAACCAGCCTCCAAGTTCTGGTTCTAAAGAATCATTATCTCTATTACATCTAATAAAATTACAGCGCTGTATAAACTACCTATGGAACAAAGGACTTCCTAAGCCCTAAAACAGAAACCATAGAATAAATAATTTCATAAAAAGTTCAGAAAGCTTTTTTAAGAATCAGACATAAGGGGTGCCTGGGTGGCTCAGCTGGTTGAGTATCTGACTTTAGCTTAGGTCATGATCTCACGGTTCATGGACTCAAGCCCCACATGAGCTCCCTGCTGTCACTGTGGAGTCTGCTTCAGATCCTCTGTCCCCATCTCTCTGCCCCTTCACTGCTCACACACGCTCGCACTCTCTCTCAAAAATAAATAAAACATTGGGAATGCAAGCTGGTGCAGCCACTCTGGAAAACAGTACGGAGGTTCCTCAAAAAACTAAAAATAGAACTACCCTACGACCCAGCAATTGCACTACTAAGCATTTATCCAAGGGATACAGGTGTGCTGTTTCAAAATGACACATGCACCCCAACATTTATAGCAGCACTATCAACAATAGCCAAAGTATGGAAGGAGCCGAAATGTCCATCGATCTATGAATGGATAAAGGGTGTGGTGTATATATATACAATGGAGTTATTACTCGGCAATCAAAATGAGTGAAATCTTGCCATTTGCAACTACATGGATGGAACTGGAGGGTATTATGCTAAGTGAAATTAGTCATTCGGAGAAAGACAAAAATCATATGACTTCATTCATATGAGGACTTTAAGAGACAAAACAGATGAACATAAGGGAAGGGAAACAAAGTAACATAAGAACAGGGAGGGGGACAAAACAGAAGAGACTCATAAATATGGAGAATAAACAGAGGGTTGCTGGAGGGGTTGTGGGAGGGGGGATGGGCTAAATGGGTAAGGGGTACTAAAGAATCTACTCTTGAAACCACTGTTGCACTATATGCTAACTAATTTGGATGTAAATTTTAAAAAATAAAAAATAATATTAAAAAGTAAAAATAAGTAAATAAATAAATAAATCATTAAAAAAAAAGAATGAGAAATAAAACATACCTTGTTTTGGATACCTGATCTTCAGATGGAAGAAAGGGATTATTAACTGTTGCCGAAGAAGTGGTACCAAAAGCAGTGAGGCCCAGTAATTTAATTTGTGACAGGCCTAATGTGCTGGCATCTCGGGGGCGATGAAGTCTAAGGCAGACAGCAGAAGCTACTTCAGCTTTTACCAGCTGAATTTTTATGTAGGTGAGGCCGCTGGTGACGACAGGAGTGGACAAAGGGAGCATGTTTACCCCATCTGCACTCACTTCAACGGACACAGAGGACGGGCAGGCTGGAGGAAGAGAAGAGTGAAAACTTATTAAAGAAAATGTGAACTAGACTTCATGGTTTAGCAGAAATCCCAGTAAAAGAGCAGCTTTCAGTTATATTATGAACTTGCAAACAGATAATTTATATGCCACGTCATACTTTGTCACTGACTTCCACCAGGACTGATTTTGGAGCTATTTTCCAACATAAGATATGAGATCTACAATATAAAAAAATAGTATTTTAAAAATTGTAACATTCCCCTAAATAAAATAACTGAAGATATGTAATCCACATTTACATAACTTGAGTCTCTGCAAGAAAAAAACTGCCAAATTGGCAATTACTACTCTATTATTTCTATTACTCAGAATTATCACCCACAATGTGGGACATTTGATTAATATGTTAACGGCTTAGGGTTGTAAGTAATTTGGAAAAGAATAATATACCAAAAACAAAGTGCTTTGGGGCACCTGGGTGGCTCAGTTGGTTAAGTTTAAGACTTCATCTCAGGTCATGATCTCACGGTTCGTGTGTTCAAGCCCCAGATGAGCTCTGTGTTGACAGCTCAGAGCCTGGAGCCTGCTTCCGATTCTGTGTCTCCTTCCCTCTCTGACCCCCCCGCTCATACTCTGTCTCTCTCTCTCTCTCTAAAAATAAACAAACATTTAAAAATCACCATTTTTTTTTTATTATTAGAGCAAGAGCATGTGAATGGGGAGAGGGGCAGAGGGAGAGAATCCCAAGCAGGCTCTATCCTTGGCACAGAGCCCAATGTGGGGCTCAATCCCAGGACACTGGGATCACGACCCGATCCAAAATCAAGAGTTGGTTACTCAACCAACTGAGCCACCCAGGCGCCCCAAAATCACTATGCTTATACTGAAAGAATCTGGGATCAAAAATGCAAAATAGTATTTCAGATTCCTTTATGAATACTTGGAAGAGTTCTTTTTCCTCTTAATGTAAAACTTGTTTCCTAAAAACTCTTCTCAATTATTTACACCTTGCAAAGTGAAAACAAAATATATTCAATGAAAAAGCACCAAATGAATGATACTCAATATAGTACAAATTTAAAAAATCACACTCAAATATTAAAAATATTAAATATTACAGTCAAGTTATTAAAATAAAAAATTGTGTACATGTAATTATCTTACAATGGGGAGGGGGGGGACAACACATAAATCCAAGCTAATTTCCCACTGCAGGACTGGCACTGAGGATGGGGCTAGAGAAAGTACACCTGCTATCTACAGGTGTGTAAACTAACTCATTTCAAGTTAATGCTATAGCTTAATAAATTTGGGGAGAAAGGCAAGGAAAAATTATATATAACTGAAATAGGTTGGTTTGGATTTCATGAAACATTCCATTTGTTTAAGGGGAATAGCTATGTCAATTCATTTCATGGGAAATGATTTGGTGGTAATGTTGAATATTACACAAAAAACTTCAAAATTAAGCAATATGGGAATCATACCTAAATGTATCACTGTTTACTAAATATTTTCTCTCATTTTTAAGTGTTCCTACATTACAGTTTATTTTCATACACGTTTCTTTACAAAAAATACTACTCACTCGCAAGAGATGCAAGGTGAGGCTGGATATGTATCTCTTTAAGAAGCACTGCTGCAGGAAGGTGAATAGTGAGGTCGCACCAAGCCTCCTCCGGCAGGAAGATGTAGGACCACGCGGCAGAGCGAGCCCTCCTGTGAGGAGGCGTGGCCTGTAAAAGCACCTCAGCTGGTTGGGCAGTTGGACTGCTAGATGTAATTGTACCTACAGAAGATATTATAAAAATCATAAAAATTCTGTAAAAGAACCCAAATAAACCATCAAGAACTATCTAATCACTGAACCAGAAAAATTAGCTAAAATCATAAACATCTGATGCTACAAACATATTTATTAGTGTGTTAACACGATTTGTCACAGTATTTACAAAATATCAAGACACCCAGTCAACCTGCAAGGTGATAAGTTCATTATTAATTGTTGCCTAATTTCTTTATATTCACACGTCAAATGAAAACTAAGGTAATAACAAATCTAGCACAATAAACTGGGAAAAGGAGTACCCACCTAAAACGGAAGCTTCTTAAAATAACTCAAAATAAGATGGAACAAGTTCTTTAAACTGATTAACATTTATGGTGAAAACAGACACAAAAATCTGCTATTTCGTTTCACAAAAGGTGTTATTATTTAACTCGGAAATACAAACAAATGAGATCATTAAAATGGGAGCTATTAAAAACTTCCTTCTAACCAACAGACTGTTTCAAAAACCACTACCTTTAAAATCACTTGTTTGGTGATATTATCACATGATCAACTTACTTCAAGAACTATTTCTGCTTCATACCAGCTAATAAAATATGTAAGTTCATATCAATAAGATTTAGTAATTCTTTTCTTACCCAGGGGTGCAAAGTTATGGATCCCTTCTGCATTATCAGGCTCAGAAGCTAGTATTCTTGTTTTCAAAGTGCTGTCAACAGCTTTATTGGGACCAGAATCAAGAAACTTCATAATAGTTGATACCATACTTCTTGCAGTGTTTACAATAGCCCTTGTACTAGTAACCATATTGTTGCAAATGAGCTGAACTCCACCTAATTTACAAAGAACACCAAATGAAAATAAGACAGTGTGACATTCAGTCATCTTTCACAGAAGACTACAAAAATGACAACATACATTGTCAAATGCGTACACTTAAATGACAATTTGTAGAATTTATCTTACCCATATCATGGAATGCTTTCAAGGCGTCACTGGTATCCAATACTCTCAAAATAAACCACAGTAATGGTTCAGATAACTGGCAAGTAGCGAGAGAGCCCTAAAGAAAACCACATGTGTACTGTGACTTTGTAACAGTGATTATTAACTTCCTGTAATTAGGACAATTAACATATTAACTGTAATATTCTTTATAGTTAAGTATTCTAAAATTATAGCCTTAATCTAAATCACAAATTTAACATATCTGCCAAAAGACCTAAGAAATCTTACTGAATCAACAAGGAAGTATAGCTTTTTTTCTGAACTGAGAGTATTTAAAAAAAAAAAAAAAAAAAATTTTTTTTTTTCAACGTTATTCATTTTTGGGACAGAGAGAGACAGAGCATGAACGGGGGAGGGGCAGAGAGAGAAGGAGACACAGAATCGGAAACAGGCTCCAGGCTCCGAGCCATCAGCCCAGAGCCTGACGCGGGGCTCGAACTCACAGACCGCGAGATCGTGACCTGGCTGAAGTCGGACGCTTAACCGACTGCGCCACCCAGGCGCCCCTGAGAGTATTTTTTAAATTAAGCATCTGTCTTTATCTAGTATTATCATTTTCGACCTTAATGTGCATTGATTTTGTTTTCCATTAGACACTAATTTCATTTAAAAACTGATTCTTCTCAAATATCTTTCCATTAATGGAGAAATATGTGCATATATATATGCAATGACAATTTAAGAAAATGGTGATTCACACTGACATACAAAATACTCCTTAAGAAAGTACATTTTAAAACCTGCATTTGAAAAAATGCAGTAAATGGACTAGAAGTTAAAAGCATCACACTGGTTCCTACAATTTCATTTTATAAGAAGGAAAATCAAAAAGCAGTAATATTCGAACCGATTTTTCTTTTAAAATTACCCAAATCCTTCTTGGCTGAAAGAAAACTAAACAAACATGCATCATAGCTTGAAAAAACAGTCGCATTAAACTTTTGTATGTAACATCTACAGAGAGCATTTTGGTATTCCACGATGCTATTTCTAGGGAAAAGAAAACTTCTTCTTGAGATAACAGGAAAACAACCTAAAAGTTAAGATTATGTTTAATGTTTTATTCTTAGATCACTGTGATTTTTCACAACATGGACTCAAAAAACTACATTCAAACTTTATTTAATAGTCTATAGGTCTTTACTTGATGCTGCTGCTCTTTTTCCAATATATGAATCCTCTGTCTTTGTCCTATAAATACTTCTCTGTCCCCATTGCCAGAAACTATTTAAATTACTGAAATAGTTGCCAGATTGAACTTACTTGTCTGCCCATATATCCACAGGCCATGTAAGTTAAAATTGGCTGCAGCATCATGTGGACCGTAGAAGCCTTTTTACTGAGGGTTGTCAGTATGGTAAACAATCCATCCCCAACTGAGATAGCATCTAACCCACCATGAAAGTTTTCATGTTTGGTGAGATGTAATCCACTTGCCCCTAGTTTAAATAAAAAGATTACACATTTTTAAAATACAGTATATACTTAAAAACCAGTAATAATTAAAATAGAAAAGTCATTTGTCCTGAAACCACTGAAGGATGGGTACATAACAGCTACATATATGTATATTGTATGTGTATAAAACACATGTGTGTATACATATACGAGAGATTGGGATATTCATCATAGCATTCAGTAAAGCATGTTTTTGGCCATCTTCTTACATGAGATACCTCTATTGTTGGTAACAATAAAAAGAAGTTGCTCTGTTATATGACTGAGGAATATCATCTTACATATCAGCCATATACCAAGAAGAAAGGAAATGGAGAGAAAATATGTGGTATTGTTACATAACTATGCTTCAAGACATCGAATTAAAAAAAGATAGGATGGTTGTTTCCCATACACAAAGAAAGAAAAAACAGAATGGAATCAATGGGATTAATTTTGTCACAGTTTACAGAAGTACAATATATCAGCTTTCAAACAGGTAGAAAAGTTAAGCAACAATACAGAAATTTTACACTGATGTATGTGTCATAGAAACTGTTCCACTTTGGATACAATTTTACACCTCACATTTTTTAAAAAGTGGGAATCAATAAGGTTCCCTAATATAAAATTTGATGTGAAATTCTTCATCTTTAACACATCAGAGATGTGTGATTAAAGTATGGTGCCTGACCAGTGAGACTGATTTTTTTCTTAATATAACAAATTACAAATTATTTGATTAGCATATTATGGTATTTAAAAATTCACACTTAAAATTCTTCATCATTTCTATTTCACTTATTGATAGAAGGAAGCCACTTTCTAGAAGTTTCCACTTACAGCTTGCTAAGAAGTTTGCAATGAAGTAGCCTTACACTATAAAGTAATAAAAAATCAATTTATATGTTGCTAAAACAAAGAGATACAATACCAAAAACAAGCATAAGATTAAACATTCTCAATACGTACCAATTATCATCGCCATGGCACTGCTATTACACAGGCCCAGAGCAGACAAAATCTGGCTCATAATCTGTTGGTTGGCTAACACTAAGTCAGCAACATATGCAGGTGATCCTTGAACACTACTACTGCTTCCATTACCATCTTTGCCTCCGGAGACTTTTTCCTCATCTGAAACACTGTCTGTAGTATTGGTGGTCACAGAAACTCTTGCACTGTATTCTCTATTGCCCGAAAGAGGCAGCTGTACTAGAATGTTAACCAGTTTTAACAAATCAAACATGAGTTGATCTCTTGTCATTTCGCCACAAACTGCTTTTGCATCGCCTGGACGAATAAGGTTGGCAAAGAGTCCCCCAAAGCATGCTCGAGCACCCACCGAGCTATCTGATCCACTTCGAGACATCACTTTGTCTGAGCAAGTGATATAGTGGTGCACTAAAAAGGTGACAGACTCTATTACAGCAGAAATAGTACTAACTGAAACAACTTCAAAATTCTGCTCCAGGGTAAATTCTAAGAGCTTTACTTGGGCATCAAGAGGACCTTGGCCTGTCTGGAAAGCACCCCTGCAGAAAAAGAGAGATGATTAAAAATTAATCCATCTTAAATTTTTTTTTTCAACGTTTATTTATTTTTGGGACAGAGAGAGACAGAGCATGAATGGGGGAGGGGCAGAGAGAGAGGGAGACACAGAATCGGAAACAGGCTCCAGGCTCTGAGCCATCAGCCCAGAGCCTGACGCGGGGCTCGAACTCACGGACCGCGAGATTGTGACCTGGCTGAAGTCGGACGCTTAACCGACTGCGCCACCCAGGCGCCCCAATCCATCTTAAATTTTTAAAAAAGTAACCACCACAATACAAGAGAGCTAACACAGTAATTAAACTCTTGGTTTTCACTGTTTCATTTTGTAGCAAATGGTTTCCATTCTTCCTGAGTCATTCTAACTGTCTTCCATTTGACACAAAATCAAAAATGACTTCCCTTCCAATAGAAAACTAAAGGACAAGTAATCAAACAGGTGGTTTTGAAGCTACGGACTAAAATATTTGAGTATCACATGGAATAAGCTCTGGTTTTTCATATCTTCAAATGGTGCTATTTTAAACATTTTCTACTAATTATGATTTTCAAAACTTGAAATTCAGTCAACTAATTCTTACACATCAAAGTTAAATGCTCTCAAGTTCTGCTTATGCCTAAGATATAAAAATCTGGAGAAAATACTGCCCCCAAATTTACGAGAAAAAGGTAAAACTAACTATAAAGTCACATAAACCCATTACAGAGCTGGAAATCCAGGAAAGATAGGCACCTCCAACGAGACAGAATAAGAGCCTGACTTTCCTATGGCAGAACTTGAGAACAGACACTGGCAACATACAAATGAGTAAGAATTCAGCTAATATATTTAACAAACGGCTAAATTCTGGTGTATGCAACGGTGATAACACAGAACCCTTGACGTTCAAACCCATTCACAGACACCCAACCTTACAAACCCCCTACGGCACACTTTGCCCATGTATCTATTCCATTTAGCTGTTCCTGAGTTATATACATTATAATAAATCAGTAAATGTTAAGCGTTTTACCTGGGTTCTATGTATCATTTTTACAAACTACCAAAACTGAGGAGTGTGCTGTGAGAACCCCTGAATTTGCACCCAAATCTGACAGAAGTGCGGCAACTTGCAACTGTGCGCTCTGAAGTGAGGGCAATGTTATGGTACTGAGTAGCTAAACCTGTGAGTCTGACACTAACTTTGGATAGTGTTAGAATAGGATTGAGGTGTAGGACAAAGCTTCATGTCAGTTTTCTGAAAATATCAAAAATAATGATAAACTTCTAGCCAGAATGACATAAATAAATAACAATTACCAATATCAGAAACGAAAATAGGAATCGAACTAGAGCCCATCAACATTAAGAGGATAATAAGGAAATAATACAAATAATTCGACAACATAGATGAAATGAACAAATTCTGTCAAGATGCAAACTGCCAAATCTCACTCAAGAAGAAACAGAAAACCTGAATCATCTTTCACTATAAAATAAATTGAAAACGTTTTCTCCAAGAAAACTCCAGACTCAGCATGCCTCAGTGGTGAGTACTGTCGAATCTTTAAGTAATCAATTTTACACAACTCCTTTCAAAAACAGAAAAGGGATCGTTTGTTTTATAAGTCCAGCATTAACTTGTATAAAAAACAGGCACTTTCATAAAAACCAGACATTGTAAGAAAAATGCAAACATTCCTCATAAAGATAGATTCAAAAATCAACAAAATGTTAACTAATTTAATTTAAGCAAGACATGAAAAGGATAATATATCATGACCAAGTGAGCAGTGAGTCTATGCTGGGAACACACAGTGATCAACACTTTTTTAAAAAAAATCAATGTAATTCACCATATTTACAGACTACACAGGAAACAACATGATATTTCAAAAGATATAGAGAAAGCATTCCACAAAATCCAAGGGTAACACATGATTTTTTTAAGTCTTAGCAAATTAAGAACACAAAAAACCTCAAATTGCTATCAGACATCTACAAAGGAAGCTATAGCTAGTAACATTTCTACTTGTGAAAGACTACCAATAACAGTAAGAAAAAACAAAGATGGCCAATTTCATCATTTCAACTGATCATACTGAAGGTACTTAACCAGGGCATTGGGAGAGGGGAAAGGGAAGGGCAGGGCAGGGGCTGCGGATTAAGACATACATACTGGAAAGGAAGGAAATAAGGCTGTTTTTGCTCAGTGACTACATGACTGGGTACAAAAAAAAAATCCAAAGAGGCTATGTAACTCTTCCTAAATTGATCCGTAGACCAATGCATTCTCAATCAAAATCCAGCAGGGTTTTGTTTTATTTCAGGTAGTATAGACGAGAATCATAAACTTATTCTAAAATTTATGTGGAAAAGCAAAGGAACCAGAATAGCCAAAACAATTCTGAAAAAAGAACAAAGTTGGAAAACCAGCACTACCAGATTTCAAGAAACTGTGGAGGGACCAAGGCAATACAGTATTAGAAAAGTATAGATGCAAACGTCAATTCTACAGAAGAGAGTCCAGATAGTGCAAAACGTGTACAGTCAATGGATTTTGAAAAGCAAAGAAAATTCAATGAAAAAAAGCAGAGCCTGTACAACAAATGACAGAGGAACAAATGGACATCCACAGGCAAAAACAAACAAAAACAAAAAACAAAAAAACTGTGACCCAAATGCAACATAAATGTAAAAACTAAATTTCTAGAAGAAAACATAGCAGATCATGTGTAGGACCCATGGTTTAGGCAAGGATTTTTTCTTTTTTTTAGGACATAAAAAATATATAAAGGAAAAACTTGACAAGACTTCATGAAAATAGAAAACTTATTTTCTGAAGGATACTGTTAAGAAAATGAAAATATCATCCACAGGCCAATAGAAAGGAATCTGCAAAAACACCCAATAAAATTGAATGCCTTCTTTATATTAAGACTCTGTATTTCTTCCTGGTCATAAAATTAATTTACCTAAGAGCTCCCAGCTAACTTATCAGGATACTAGAGACTTTCTTAAAAACACAGAAAGCAAACAAAACATAAACCAAGACATTCTTGGCCCAGAACTTTATGCATTGGATTAAAGAAAATTACACTAGAAAATTCACAGGGTGTGTGTAGAGCAGAAGGGGTTGGCTGAAAAAAGAAGAGAAGCTGAAAAAAAGAAATTGCTGATCAGTTTTGGAGGCATGCAAATATCTCCACTTTGAAAAAAAAACAGTATGTAACTAAACTAAAATCAAGATGAATGTTTCTGTAGGAAACGTAAGAGCAAATATATTACAGTCTCATAGGAAAACCTTTACTGCAGTACAACTTTATATGAACAGTAGTATACTAAAGCATATGTCTACTGAATGTTTGGAGGTCTCATACACAATTTAAAAAAAAGCCTAGTTAAAAAAAAAAAGTAAATATATGGTGACTGATTTTTGCTTGTCAACTGCTTTTATTTACATCACACAAAACTATCATGCCCATGTTTTCCAAATATTGTACATGTATTCATATCGTAACATCATGTCCTTAGTTTCGTGAATCTACTCCTTACCTTTATCTTTCACTGTGTATATACAACAAATAATTAAAACTACACATATTATTAGTTTTTATTATTTTTTTAAATGTTTGTTTATTTGGAGAGAGAGAGAGACAGAGAATGAGCAGGAGAGGGGCAGAGAGAGGGACAGAGAGAATCCCAAGCAGGCTCCAACCCAGTGAAGAGCCCAACATGGGGCTTGATCTCATGAAGTACGAGATTATGACCTGAGCCGAGATTAAGTGTCAGACACTTAACTGACTAAGCCACCCAGGTGCCCCAGAAAGTAATGTTGGATTTTTGAAATGTCTTACAGTATGAAGAAAATGATACATTCATATGATATATATTAGGATATTTAACCATTCATGCATTTTAAGAATAAACTCATGGGAATGCAAGCTAGTGCAGCCACTCTGGAAAACAGTATGGAGGTTCCTCAAAAAACTAAAAATAGAACTATCCTACGACCCAGCAATTGCACTACTAGGCATTTATCCACGAGATACAGGTGTGCTGTTTCGAAGGGACAGGTGCACCCCCATGTTTATAGCAGCACTATCAACAACAGCCAAAGTATGGAAAGAGCCCAAATGTCCATTGATGGATGAATGGATAAAGAAGATGTGGTATATACACAATGGAGTTATTACTCGGCAATCAAAAGAAGGAAATCTTGCCATTTGCCACGACGTGGATGGAACTGGAGGGTGTTACGCTAAGTGAAATTAGTCAGTCAGAGAAAGACAAAAATCATATGACTTCACTCATATGAGGACTTCAAGAGACAAAACAGATGAACATAAGGGAAGGAAAAGAAAATAATATAAAAACAGGGAGGGGGACAAAACAGAAGAGACTCATAAATATGGAGAACAAACTGAAGGTTACTGGAGGGATGGTGGGAGGGGGGATGGGCTAAATGGGTAAGAGGCACTAAGGAATCTACTCCTGAAATCACTGTTGCACTATATGCTAACTAATTTGGATGTAAATTTTAAAAAATTAAAAATAAAATTTAAAAAAAGAAGAAAGAAAGAAAAGGGAAATTTGGACACAAAGACATAGAGAAGAAGTGCCACATGAAGGTGGAGGCAGAGATTGGAATGATGCGTCTACAAGTCTAGGACCACTGAGAATTTCTGGCAACCAATGGAAGCTAGGAAAAGGCAAAGAAGAATTCTCCCCTAGAGCCTCCAGAGGAGAGTATGGCCTGCAAACACATTAATTGCATTCTTTTAGCCTCAAAAACTGAGAGGTAATAAATTTCTATTGTTTTAAGCCAAAAGTAAAAAAAAAAAAAAAAGAATAAACCCACCATGGTCACAATTTACTCTTTTAATGTATTGCCCAATATTGATAATAAATTTATTTAGGATTTCTCAAGGAGACTGGTGTGTAATTTTCTTTTGTAAGCTATCTTGCTCAGGTTTTCTTACATATTGGTTTGAAATAAAATCTTTGGTAGCTTTAATATTCTATCTGTATTCTAGAAAAATTTTAACAGCTTCAAATAAATTTCACTTATCTATGAAAACATTAAAAGCAAGCAGAGATTTAACACACTGTGTTTCTTTCATAGAGTTCAAGAATCTAGAGAGCCAGAATGGAATGGAATGAAAAGTCAGGAGAGAAATGGATAAATCCTTCCCCCTTAATCCCTACTCTACTGTTGATCTGTTCCCACATAACCCCCAACAAATGGTAAAGCAAAGTTTATTTAGAGGATTACTTATTACTTCTACATCAAGAATACATGCATACATTGAAATTTACCTTTCTGTAGAAAGTATATGAATTAGCTTGAGCAAAAATTCACTGAATATCTGAGGACATGTTGAAGAAAGATGCACTTGTAATCGGGTAAGAAATTCTTGCATAGCTTGTGTAGCAGTTGGACCAACCTGAAGAGAAATTAATGCCATTGAAAACTTTTTACTGATACCATTTATAGAATTATTCATTTAAAAAGCATCAAGCATTAAGTCAAGCACTATACCCTTTGAACTTTTCATATGAAGAACGAAATATTAACAGTGATAGCAAGAAACCAACTTTCTTAGATTTTGATATATTTATTTTAAACTTAAAATTATAAATCCTTTTTTTTAACGTTTGTTTTTGAGATAGAAAGACAGAGACCACACACGCATGAGTGGGAGAGAGGGGGGACAAAGGATCTGAAGTGGGATCTGCACACACAGCAGCAAGCCTGACGCAAGGCTCGAGCTCACGAACCATGAGACCATGACCTAAACCAAAGTTGGACTCTCGACTGACTGAGCCACCCAGGTGCCCCCAAAACCATAAATTCTAGTATCAATAATTTTAGCATTATGGTTTAGAACTTACAGTAGGTTTATGTAACTCAAGACAGAAAAAAATTCATCTGAATTACACAAGAAATATACCCACAATGATTCACAAAAGTACAAAGAACTTTTGCACTGATTTTCACCAACCACCTTACTAAATACCTATTTCACAGAAGCACTCCAAGAGGTTAAGTGATCCACAACTGGTCATGCTTCTAATGACTAGCAGAGCAAATACGAAAGTGGATGAAAAAACCAAAATCACAAAGACTCCAAAGGTACAAACCTGTACCAATTAATAAAAAAATGCTTTCCCAAACATTGTATCTTGTCAATGAAAGAAATGATAATGAAAAACTACTAAGTAACCTGAGGTATGTTTTGGAATGTTTTTTAATCTCCATACAATCTTATTCAATCTCAATTTGTTATGATCACAAAAACCTTGAGGAGTTTTGGTAAAACAAAATGCAATGTAATGCTTCAAACTGTTTTAAAGTTAGATAAACTTAATTTCTAATACTAAGCACCTAAGTCACAGCATTCTTAACCAAAACTAAGATCTTTGAGGAAAGCTTGATCTTTAATAACTTATTTTGCCTTTAAAAAAAAAAAAAAAAACAGGAAGAAAAACCCCTATTTAATACAATGGTATGCCCTCCAATACCTCGCTCTACCACCAACAAGTTCTGTAATTGTGGGCAATGCAGATACTGCATTTCTTTATATGTAAAATAATGAAGTTAGAATCAATGATCCCAGGAATCTTCACATTCCCAATTCATAAATCTCTATGTACAATAATCACTTGATAATATGCCTCTGCTCCCACCAAAACTCTGGCCCAATCTAAATATAATAGTTTTCCTCCCTTGTTTTCATACTTGTCTTGCTTGTTTCACTGTGTTCTACAAAACTTAAGTATGTACAGTACGAGAGTACTGACTAAATGTACCCAAAAGAATTTAAAATCCAAGAAGGCAGAGAACTTGGTCTTGGTAACTACTTATATCCCTAGTACCTAGAGAACATACCTGGACCTAGCACATAGAAGCCTCGTAAAAACTTACTGAACAGGGGCACCTGGGTGGCTCTGTTGGTTAAGAGCCTGACTCTTGATTTCAGCTCAGGTCATCATCTCACAGCTTGTGAGTTCAAGCCCCACATCAGGCTCTGTGCTGACAGTATGGAGCCTGCCTAGGATTCTCTCCTTCCCTCTCTCCTCTCCCCCCACTCATGCTATCTCTCTAAAAATAAATAAACATTTTTAAAAACTTACTGAATAAATGAAACACTAGAAAGGATATTATTACAGATTACACAACTAAATGAGATTTTGTCTAATGGCAAATCCAGAGAAAAATTTATAAATTTAAAAGATGATAATGTTGCATAGCCTCCACTAAAAAGATGCTATGAAAACTA
The DNA here is from genome assembly GCF_007474595.2 of Lynx canadensis. Lineage (NCBI taxonomy): Eukaryota > Metazoa > Chordata > Mammalia > Carnivora > Felidae > Lynx > Lynx canadensis. The sequence continues at coordinate 113,694,438 of NC_044305.1, forward strand.
AATTTATATCTTATATAAAAAGAAATATAATAGGGGCGACTGGGTGTCTCAGTTAAGTGTCCAATTTTTGGTTTTGGCTCAGGTCATGATCTCACGGTCATTGAGATCGAGCCCCACTTCGGGCTCTGCACTGAGCATGGAGCCTGCTTGAGAGTCTCTCTGCCACGCCCCTACTCATGCTCTCTTTCTCTCTCTCTTTAAAAAAAAAAAAAAAAAAAGAAGTATAATGATGTAGGAATATTTTAAAAAGCAATATATTATAACAAGAAATTAAACTGATATAAAGGAAGTTTATAATGAGACTAAAATTGTTTATAAGCCCTGAGCAATACAACTTGCTATTTTTTTAAATAACATTTAATATTATAAAAAGGTTGTTAGGTGGATTATCAATATTAGTAGTTGAGATCATTAAACATGGTACATTAGTTTTAAACAACTTTTTAAATTCCTGCGGTGCCTGGGTGGCTCAGTTAGTTAAGCATCTGACTTCGGCTCAGGTCATGATCTCATGGTTCATGAGCTTCCACTTCTCTCTCTCTCTGCCCCTTGTGGGATTCTCTCTCTCTCTCTCTCCCCCTCTCTCTATAACCCTCCTTCAGTTGTGCTGTCTCTCACTCAAAAACAAAAACAAAACAAAACTTTTTTAATTCCAAGATTTCTTAAATGTTTCCATGACTTTCAGGTAAGTATTTTTTCAGGATGTTTCTTAAATTAGCCCAAAATTAATGCCAAAAATACACATCTGCTTATAAATCCAGTAAAAATTCAAGTGAAAATTTACTACCTGCTGTGCTTCAGTTTCAGTATAACTATTATTATATACCATTCAAAACATTTTATTACATTGAAATATAAGACAATATCATTTAATACCTAAGCAATGAAAATTTTATTAGTTACATTAAGTTTTTCTTTACAAATATAATATATTTTTGAACTGTCTGGGTCTATCACTGGTTTTGAAAAGACATCGTACCTGCGGACTGTGTTGATTTGTTCCATGTGGACTGGTGCCAGAAAGAAATTTCACTAATACATGAATCAGGTTTGGATCTGAAACCAGCAGATGAGCAGTACTCTCCTGAGTTCCAATGGCATTGCATGAACCAGCTGTAAAACATTTTTTAAAAATGCTCTTAACAAATGGACCCTGAAAGAATGGAAATGCGGTATCTCAAATGTCTTTTAGTTTCAAGGAAAACTCACATATTCCTGGGAGTTAGTTTATTAAAAGGGTCTGAAACTCTACTGCATTGACTGTGTTGGGCTCATTCTGTATTTTCATCTATCATGGATCTCCTCTGGCCTCTCTCCTAATCTGACTATAAAAAATAGCTGGTTTAAAGTGCATCTTATTTAGTATATAGTCAAGTGGAAAAGAAATTGGAAAAGAAATAAATAAATGCTTACTGACCTTTTGGTGAGCCTATTCTTGGTAATTATTTCCCTCTTTCAGAAATAGGGACCTACTTTTCGGATAAATCTCAGATAAATCTATGCAAACACTATTCATTTTTGCAAGTCAGTACCACAAAGGTTGTATAATGTTCAAAGGTATACAGGTAACACACCAGTTTTCTGAATTGACTAAAACATCCTTTGAGCTAATATCTTCAATATGAGACAGTGATACTTTTGATGCCATATTTGGAAAGTATATTTGAAATGAAAAAATGGAATAGCACTTTGATGCGAAACAATGATTTAAACTGATATATTTATCAATGTGACAAAGCTTTCTATTTAGTGAAATTAACCCCACAAAGAATGGGGATGAAATTTACCCACCTCTTGTCATAATCTAGAGAAAATGAGGATTTCAATTCACAAATGGTGAGTCCTTGTTTCTAGTCTGAACTTTCATCCCTATCTCAACAACAATCTCCAGAATGTCAGATTAAATCCAGACTTAAATGTGAAAAGTAAAAGCAATATGCACTACAGAAGATAACATAGAAGGGATCTAGATGTGGAAACAAAAACCTAGCAATCTAATCATATATGCTCAGGATTATAATAATAAATAAATCACTTTTAAGCGCAAAGATCCTTTAAAAAGAATAACAAACATAAAACAGTAAATATTGTTTACTCAAAACTCTAAAAGCAGTTTTGTTTTAATAAGTAGTAAGGTTTTAGAAAGTAAAACTATGATTTGAACTTGTGATGGCAAATGAGAGTAAATTGTCAAAGTAAAGAGGCACAAAGCCTAAGATATTTAAGAATAAATTCAGAAGAGGCACAGTCAAAGAAGAAACATAATCTTCACAACTCTATCACTTCTTACAAAAATCTTGAGAATCTGATAGTAAGGATAAAAAAGTATGTGTGAGAGATTTAAAGGAATAAATCTCTAAACTTACGATTCAGCTGCATATTTGTCATGAGAGTTAGACTATGAAGCACAAGGCACCATGTCCGGAGAAGAGTGTTGGGATACCAAGCTAACACGGTGAGAAAGCTAGTTATGGACGCTATACAGAAAAGAGAAGGGGAGGACATTTTTAATTAACGATAACCACATGTTTATTAAGAATTAAAAATGAAACAGATAAATTTAAAATACGACACTATTTCTTTACATCAATTCACTACCTAGTGGCCTCAAAACATACAAATGAAAGAGTTCCCCGTTAAATATCACTAAAGAATTAAGAAATAAAATAATGTTTTAAGGCTAAGTTTAAAGCTCTGCCCACAATCCATAAAATAACATGTTATCACTATAAACATGCTGTCCTTCTCAAACTAAAGGCACTTCTACTGCAACACAGCTTTACTAAAACTCTTCACATTCTATAAGACCTAAAGCTGAAAATAACAGGGGACACTGGAAAAACAGGGATGGGGTAAAACCTCTGAAAACCAATACAACTTCACAACAAAAGCAGAAACCACAACAAAAATTAGGTCACTTGCAAAGTTAAGTGGGAAGCACTTAACGGCAGCTGGAGAAGCCAAAGAAATTATTCAAATGCACAAACATAATTCAGTGCCCACACTGTGCTCTTAAAACACCCTTGAAAAATGGCTGATTCCAGATTTCAGGCCAAAATATAAACAGACTGAAATATTTACCACACTTTAAAAGCTAACAAAACCCAGTCATGTATTTAAAACAAAAGAAAGGAGCACCGAACTGGCCACAAATGGCAAAATTTTAGCATCAATATCCATTAACAATTTTAATAGAAAAATATTTTTAAATCCCTGAACTTACACAGATATTTATTAAAGAAACTAAATAGTCATTTTAAAAATTAAGGAAGTTCTGGCATTTTCCTTTCCTCTATTATACAAACTGTACCAACAGAAGGTGAGAGAATAGCCTATGAAAGAAAATTTCTCTTTATGTAAGTATTTCAACTAAAATGAAAAAGTGACAGAAATAGACTATCCTCATTTTGAAACCTCTAATGAATTATTAATGGCATTCAGCATCAGTGTGTTAATAATGTAAAAATAGAGGCTACCTTTGAAATTGCCTTTTAAAAAAATACTAAGCTCCAGGTCTAACTACCATTTATAGGAAATAGAGAGGACAGCATGGAGATACAATCACGAAAAATCAGGAACCTGGGAATCGTGAAAAACAACCAAACTTCTTTGACAAATGACTTTATTAAGGGGATAAAAAAAAAAAAGATCTGGAGAGAACCGATACAGCTTAAGGATTAAAGAAATATAATTAAAACATGTGGACCTTATATGGAGTCTATTTCAAGTTTTAAAAATTTGGAACAGTTGAGACAACTAGAAATTTGAATACTAACCAGATATCTGATGATAATAATGAACAGTTATTTACTTTTTTACTCATCAACTTTGTTTGTGTGTAAGGGTTTTCACAATAAAAAAGAGCACAACTTATAATAATTATTAGTACAGTGGAAGAGATGAAAATCTTAATAAAAGTAGGTTGGCTCTTGCCAAGACAACGCAGATCTAAGTAGAACCGTTCAGCCAGTGGGACTAAAGACCAACCTGATAGCCATGTGAATAGAAAATGCACCCCCCTAGGAAGAAAGCACCAGAAATAGATGACCATTTACACTTTTCTTAAAATAAAACTAAATAGATTCCTGCAGCCAGAGCCAAAGACTAATTCTATTTCTATAGAAGGGTATTATTTTACCCCATTATATCCACACTCTTGCATTTGTCCAAAACACACACACACACACACACACACCACACACCCACCCAAAAGTTAACTAATACAACTCTTAAAAATTTTTTTTTTTAATGTTTATTTTTGAGGGAGAGAGAGAGAGAGACAGAGCGTGAGTGGGGTAGAGGCAGACAAAGTGGGAGACACAAGGCTCTGAGCTGTCAGCACACAGCCCAACACAAGGCTTGAACTCACAAACCATGAGATTATGACCTGAGCTGAAGTCGGACGTTTAACTGACTGAGCAACCCAGGCATCCCTAACTAACACAACTTTTTTTCTTTTTTTAAATATAATTTATTGTCAAATTGACTAACATACAGTGTGTAAAGTGTGCTCTTGGTTTTTGGGGTAGATTCCTGTGGTTCATTGCTTATATACAACACCCAGGGCTCATCCCAACAAGTGCCCTCCTCAATGCCCATTACCCATTTTCCCCTTTCCCCCCCCTCAGTTTGTTCTCTGTATTTAAGAGTCTCTTATGGTTTGCCTACTAATACAACATCTACACGAAATCGACAACCAACTCCAATTTACCAATTCCTATGAGGCTGATTCACCTTTTTAAGAAATACCAAGGGCACCTGGGTGGCTCAGTCAGTTAAGCTTCTGGCTTTGGCTCAGGTCATGATCTCAGGGTTTGTGAGTTCGAGCCCCACATTGGGCTCTGTGCTGACAGCTTGGAGCCTGGAGCCTGGAGCCTGCTTTGGATTCTGTGTCTCCCTCTCTCTCTGCCCGCCCCCGCTCACACTCTGTCTCTGTCTCTCAAAAATAATCATTAAAAACAAACAAACAAAAAAAGACATACCAGTGGTAACAGAACAGCTGAAGAATAAGACAAATATTTTAGGAAATAAAGATAACAATGCAAGTTTTAGTTGCACATGGGCATAAGATAACACAAATCACAGAGTAAGTTTTTTGTTTTCTTCACTGCTAAGTAATGTCAGTTTATTAAAAAAAGGCTTTTTTCCAGTAAACCATTATAATCCTAATGACAAAGATTAGGTAAACATTACCCTAATCATTGCCTTTTTAGTTTATTTATAGTATGTTAATAACCATCCTTCTAATAAATCTTACCCTGATTTAATGAGATGACAGGTATTCGATTGGCATTATATAAAAAAATGTCTGCTCCATTTTCTTTGTTTCCAGATGAACTAGAATTCAGGCTCAATGTGAGCCACAACTGGAGAAGTGATTCCAACTGAAAAAGAGTGAAAATTGACAGGAGGAAAAAAAAAGTACCTATTATATAACGAAATACTGTTTAAATAAAAACCTTATGAATGACTCCTTGTGAGTAATTAATTTTTTTATTAAGTATTTCCTCTGGCTACTTCAATTCAGTTGGCAAGCAAACACATCTCACAATTCTTGATGAAACAAAATTTAAATTAAAATTTCGTACCTAATACCTATAGTTTTCTAAATCAAAATGGATGATTCAAGTCTTTAAATATAGTTTTATGTGCAACATATAATTGGAACTAAAGTAACAAAGCTTAAAAAACATAAAACTTATAAATAACCCTATCACTGAGGAGCTGTGGTTATCAAAGGATCTCCAATACTTTTCCATCTGAGATAATTAATAAACACCCTTTCAGGTTGAGAAAGATCTCCCCAGTTATTTTCACCTTTTACTAGGCTAGCAATACTTGTAAAAATACACCATTTCTCCTGAAGTCATACCTGGACATGATGGACTTGAAGCATGGAAAAAAGTTTGTTGAAACAAACATTTAACATTGGGACAGATGATAACTGTATAATAAGCTGGCTGGACTGGCTCGCTGCTTGTAAACCCCCTAGAAGGGAATCATCTGTTCCAGTGGGAGACTGTGATACTGAAAATTAAACACAATTATGATTTTTATATACAAAGTAGCAGGAGACATGTTCACTAGCTATTAGTATGTACAGATAAGTGAAGCTCTTTAAAAAAATTTTTTTAATTGCATTCCTAAGAATGGTTCATCATTATATTATTTGAAAATTTGTTTTTACAACATTACCTGAAGGTCAAAAAGACAATCACCAAAGAGAGAAGCTCCCCAATTCACAGCACTTGTCCATCAAAGGAACAAAACCTTATTACTCTCTAGCAATTTCTATTTTCAATTTTTTCCTAATTAATAAAAGAGGAAAAGGAAGAAAAAGAAGAATCTTGACTAATTCTTAAGAAAGTAATTTTAGAATAATTTAGACTCTAATCCATTGATTCTTAACCTTGATTACACATTAAAATTACCTGGGAAGCATCAAAAAATTCTGATGCCCAGGTCACACACCAAACTAATAAATGAGCATACATTCATGGGAAGTAGACAAACATATGAACTCTAAGAGAGGTTTTCCATGAAAAGTTTATTTACAAAGTTATTAAAAGGGGGACAAAGTTCTGAACAGGATAAAAATCAAAATAAAATATTAAGAGGAACAGATACAAATTACAAAAGCATCTTTTAACAAAATGTTTTAGATCAGAAATATTTAACAGAGAAAAGGGCTACTTAGGTCAGTACTGAGCTGTCTGTCGTCACGGAGAGGCTGACCCAACAAAAGAGATCCCTCCATTACATGTAAGGTACAATAATACTATTGTACCAATACCAAGATCACAGAACACTAGACCATTTCTTCAGTCTTTCACCTTTTTTCTATACCCCCTAAGGTGAGAAATAAATGAAAATAGCAAAGTGAAAGAATTCATTTTGACATAGAAATGTTGAAAAACCCAATTTTTCTAATGCATTGTGAACTCTCCTTCACAGGGGAAGGAGAACATGATGTTCTTCCTAGGTTCTAACTAGTATATCTACCCCTTTACTCACCATGCTCCAGAGAAGGTGAAGTAATTTACTGGAGGTGAAGGAAAATAAGAATCACCATCTCCTCAGCACAGCTCCTCAATCTTAAGTCTTTGAGAGACAAGCTGCTATCTTAACTGTGCTCACCTGACAGGAGGCAATCCACCCAAGTCTAGCACTCTACTTCAGCAAACTACAGCCGGATGATCAAAACTGGCAGGCACCTGACTGTGTAACAGTTTCTAAATCAGCCATGCCCATTTGTTTGGACGTTGTCTATGGCTACTTACTACAAAGTCACAGTTGTGTAGTTACCACACACACTGTACAGCTCAGAAAGCCTAAAACATTTACTATCTGGTCCTTGATATAAAAAGTTTGCTCTCTTTTGATGCAGATAATCAGGCAGTAAATCTTCAATTCAGCAGTTCAATTAGGCCCCTATATATCTCTTCCATCCTAGTCTTTAGTAAAAGGCGAAAGATTTACACGATTTGAAGAGAAACCAGAGTACATCCATCCTAGTCTTTAAGGGTGACAAAGATGCCACTGCAGTAGTGCCCCCTTATCAATAGTTTTGTTTTCCACAGTTTCCGGTTTCTTTTAATAGCAGTCAACTGTTATCATCATATGAACAGCAGTCAACTACAGGCAGGAGGCAGGTGATCCTCTGTCTGACTGACATACAGTTAGAAGGTCAACAGTAGCCTGACACTCCATCACTACACCTACGTCATTCACCCTACTGCATTACACCATGCAGGCATTTTATCATCAAAAATCACCACCACGAGAGTGAATACATAACATATTTTGAGAGACCACATTCATACCTTTATTACAGTATATAATTGTTCTATTTTTATTATTGTTAATCTCTTACTGTGCCAAATTTATAAATCAAACTTTATCACAGGTTTGTATGGAAAAAACATGGTATATATAGGGTTCAGTACTAGCTGTGGTGTCAGGCATCCACTGGGGGTCTTGTATGTCTCTTGGAAAGGGGGGGGGGAATTATTGTATTCAAAAACCCACTTTATAATAAATGCGGATATAATGGAAGGAACTCCCAAGCAGCTAGCTAAGCAAACAACTCTAGGAATTTCATTAACTTCACAATGCCACAATAACAAAACATCACTCAGATTTTTGGACTGAATGTAAGTGTAGTACTACATGGAGGCATTTTGTTTCCCCTCTGCTTTCCCAATTTATTAATCCTTTGTCTTTTTTCAACTTGCTACTAACTTAGTGAGGGAGAGGTGCTATATACTTAGCCTACTCAGATTCACACCACACGTGGAATTTAAAAATTTGTCTTCACTGAATGCACTTAAAAAATCAACCAAGAAATAAATCATTCACTGCAATATTCTAAGAATGATGATTTTCACTTACATGTAGGTGATGTATTTGTTAATGCCTGTAAAATGGAATCTGCTTCCAGGGTAGACATCATTTTCAACATAAGTTCTGCTTGTTGTTCAAGTCCAACTTCTAGGCGAGCATCTAGGGCTACGAAGAGCAGTTAAAAGAAAAAAAAGGCTATTTGATAATTATTACTCATGTCCTACTTTCTACACTAAAATGTTGACATCCAAATGCAGAATAGGGTGAAGAATGTGTCCTCATGGAGAACAACCTGTCAGGAGTATCAGGTATGTCAGGGAGTATGCAGGTAACAAAATCTGTGCAAAGGAGGCCAGAGATGGGAGACTGGTTATATAAAGAGAAGTGGATCAAATAAATTAAGTAATGATAATGGAAACAAGTAAGGTAAGGATAATGAGAACCAGGTTCCTCATTGTCAGAGAATACAGATACAAAAATGGAAGGGAGGAAGTTAAAATGAAGCCTGTGGAATATTACACTGTACATTAACGAACTTAAATTAAATTTTTTTAACTTATTTAAATTTATTAAAAAAATAGTATTTTTTAAAATACTACAGCCAGATATGTATATTAGAAATACAGACACAAATGTGTGTAAACACACACACACACACCACACACACACACCCTGTCCACCAAGAGGACACACAAACAGTCACCGAAATTGTAGTTAAGTATATCTAGCACCCAAATCTTGGTTTCCTAAACACATTCTTCCACTAAAATGTTTTGAAATACCCTTTTTGCTCAAGTAGTTAATCCCCAGTCTAGGGAAGAAAAAGGAAATGATAAGCCTGGGGCACCTTGTGCCAGAAAACAAGGAAACCCACAGAAAGATGAGAAAGTATCAAAAAGACAGATAAGCTTAAGAAAGATCCCACTGGTCAAATCTGGGACAATGTGAACATCAAAATAAATAATGAAGACACCGTGAATATACTTAGTGCCACAAAACTGTATACTTAAAAATGGGTAAAATGGGGGGTGCCTGGGTGGCTCAGTCGGTTAAGTGTTTGACTTCGGCTCAGGTCATAATCTCCTGGCCCATGGGTTTGAGCCCCGCATGGACTCTATGCTGACAGCTCAGAGCCCGGAGCCTGCTTGGGATTCTGTGTCTGCCTCTCTCCCTGCCCCTCTCCCACTCATGCTCTGTTTCGCTCTCAAAAATAAAAAACATTAAAAAAAGTTTTTAAAAACGGTTTAAAATGGTAAGTTTTATGTTATTCACATTTTGCCTTAATAAAAACTAAGCAACAAATATACAAATAATAATTATGACCCACTGAATAAAACAGAAAACCATAAATCTACTTAAAACTAATTTTTTTAAAAGAATAGTTTTGAAGCACCACTCTCCCACACCCACAAAAATTTATTTGGCAAGGGACAAAGAACAACTTTATAAGGGAGAAGACTGTCAGATAACCTCCTTAAATCAAGTAATTAAACTTCAAATCACCAGTCATGGAACAAATTAAAATCGTAAGCCAACTAACAGAATACATAAGAAAATCTATGCATTATACCAATGATACTTTTGGCAACGATGCATGACCATAATCTAATCATGAGGAAATAACACACACCCCCAAGTTTTGAAGAACATTTTACAAAATAACCAGCTTGTAATCTTCAAAAGCATTAAGGTCATGGAAGTGAACTCTGATGAACTGTGGCAGGCTATGGGGCGCTTGGGTGGCTCAGTCAGATAAGGATCTGACTCTTGGTTTCAGCTCAGGTCTGATCTTGCAGCTGTGAGATCAAATCTCACGTCTGGCTCTATGCTGACATTGCAGAGCCTACTTAAGATTGTCTCTTTCCCTCTCTCTCTGCCTCTCCACTGCTCGCGCGCGCGCGCTCTCTCTCTCTCTCTCTCTCTCTCTGGCTCTATGCTGACATTGCAGAGCCTACTTAAGATTGTCTCTTTCCCTCTCTCTCTGCCTCTCAACTGCTCGCGCTGCGCGCTCTCTCTCTCTCTCTCTCTCTCAAAATTAAAATAAAAAATAGATAAATAAATAAATAAATGTAAAAAAAAGCTATGGCAGGCTGAATGAGACTGAAGAGGTATGAAAACTAAATACAAGGCATCTTTTTGCTTTGGATTCTTTAGCATAAAGGATGTTATTTAAACACAAATGCTGAACTGGAATGGGATATGAATGTTAGTACTAATGTTAGTTTCCTAATTTTGATGAAATGTGCTTCCTGATTGCTCTTGTAGAAAAATGCCCTGATTTGTAAAACAAATAAAATAAAAATATTTAAGCCTAGCAACTTACTCCCAAATGGTTCAGGATAGCAACTATTCTTTGTATCAAACTTCAACGTTTCAGCAAACATATGGTTGTTTCAAAATTTAACCAAGATTTTATTAAAACAAAAACTCTGATATATTCTACATGACTAGAAAAGTGCAAAAATAATATTCAGTGTGGTTTCATCTGTTTACAAACAAAATACGAGTTTATTGTGTGTAAAAAATAAATACATTAAAGCACATCAATTTAAAGTCCCTGTCAATCCCACACAACTCACAAATATATTTTGTGAGGGTTATTCTGAGAAACAAATGCCCCATAAACAGAAGCTCCTCCAAACGGACTGACACGGAACACACATCCGTGTCACTCTGATGGCACATGTGGGAAACCAAACCCTCAGAGCACACACTCAGCCTCGTTTTCTCATATGCCAAGCATACATGAAATCAGGACTTGTTTTAAGAATAGCACATGACTATAGAATATACTACCCACTTACCCTGAGATACTGAACACTAACTGTCTGTGATCCATTCTTCTCTGTGCTTGCAGGTGGCTTTGCTACAGGAATCCAAGACCTCCAATGTAAGGGTTGTAATTGTAGGTGCCATACTCAGCACCCCAGTAGTCATACCATGTACTGCGTATTGGCTTAAAAGAGTGGGAAAAATAAAACTGTGGTTTATTTTTACCTCTTCACTAAGTGACATTATTTACACTATCTAAATTCAAACAGGGTTACAAAATAAACATACTCCCCCCCTTTAAATCACCAAAACATACTTCTAATTTTAATGATCTATAGGAACAGTTCAATAATTTTCTCTTGATTTGATACCAAAATCTAGAAGTACCTTATTTATTTAGAATCTGAGAGAGGGGTACCTGGATGGCTCAGTAGGTTAAGCATCTGACTCTTGATCTCAGCTCATGTGAGGATCTCACAGTTCTTGAGATTGAACCCCATATGGAGCTCTGTGCTGACAGTGCAGAGCTGCCTGGAATTCTCTTTCTCTCTATCCGTACCCCACTTGTGCTTACTCTCTCTCTCTCTCTCTCTCTCTCACACAAATAAATAAACTTAAAAAAATGTATTAGAATATGAGAGATAATTAGCATCCTTAAAGAAAAATCTCGGGGAACCTGGGTGGGCTCAGTCAGTTAAGCATCTGACTTCAGCTCAGGTCATGATCTCATGGTTCATGAGTTAGAGCCCCGCATCAGGCTCCTGACAGTGTGGAGCCTGCTTAGGATTCTCTCTCTCACCCACTCTCTCTGCCCCTTCCTGACTCATACTCTACCTCAAATAACTAAAACTTAAAAAAAAAAAATTCTCTTATACATAAATAGAAGCAATATAAAGTATTAGAGGTATATCTCCTTTAGAAAAATTTGAGGCTAACACAGAAGTAGAACTTGCAATACACTGCCTTGCCTAAAATTGAGTAATCCATAACTAAACTTCCCCAAGCCTATTAGTGGCTCTTACTAATACATACGACAATAATAGTGGCTATATTAATAAAAGGGTATGTGTCCTTATACTACTCTATCTATATTATAAAAAAACTACTATAAGATCTATTGCAAGTTAATGAATTTTGAGAACAATGAATAATGAATACATTTAGTGAATAAACAGGTATACTTTCCTGTTTTAAGTGATTAATAAGCCACAAGTATAAATGAAATATTAAATTGCGAAGAATAGTATATCATACCTTAAAAACTTTGGCTGCAAGAGGATCTTTTCCAAATCAATATCTAAAGGATCAATGTCAACTTTCCATTAGATCTTGAAGTAACTCAAGATCAATTTCTTTATCTTTTTCCAAAGAAGAAAGAGGAGGTGCACCTTTCAAACAATTGAAAACGATTATGCTGATGATGTATGTAACATAAAATTTAACTAATATGTTGATTTTAATTTCAGAAAAAATTAATTCACTTGTATGTAACATGTTTCCACTGACATAAACATCTCTAAATTTTTATACTTGACAATTAACCACTATTAATTATGAAAAATGTATCCATCTATAAACATACAATTAAAAACATGATGCAGGGGTGCCTGGTGGCTCAGTCAAGAGTCACCACTTTTGATTTGGCTCAGGTCATGATCTCACAGTTGTGAGATCGAGCCCTGTGTCAGGCTCCGTGCTGGGTCTGGAGCCTGCTTAAGACTGTCTTTCCCTCTCCCCTGCTTGCACTTTCTCTGTCCGTCTCTCAAAAAAACAAAAAACAAAAAACAAAAAACAACCCCAAAACAACAACAAAACCCCAAAACACAAGGTGGTAATATTTGACTCCTTAGCAATTAGCCCGTATTGAATCATGCTGGACAAAACTTTGTTACTGAAAACAATCATTAACCATTTCTAGAATGAATATTACCCATTTTATTACCTCCAGTAGATAATTCATTACGTTACATCCACTATTTTAGGAAATGATGCCAGTATTAAAGTGAAAAGCAAAGATTTAAGTTGTAAGACTACTTTCACTTTTTTTTTTTGCCTTTGATCTTTATTCAAAATTAGCTATCCAAAATGATTTGACATCTATGGAATAAGAAAATTTAAGTTTTTATGTAGCAGGTGTCTTTTCTTCTGTGGTGGATTTCTCCTCTGCAGGCTGCTTCTCGGCAGCTGATTTCTTGGTAGCTGCAGCCGGTTTTTCCTGCCAAAGGTTTCTTCTGCTTCTTCACACAATAGCCCTTTTTTCCTTTCTTCCCTCCCAGAGGCCTCTTGCCTGGAACACCCTTCTCATCTGATTGGCTTCCAAAGCTGCTGCTGCCTTATGCATTCGAAGTTTGTGATTCTTGCCTGGCAAAGAATGGCTGTTCCCGGCAATGGTCTGTGTATACGGGTTTAGCTTCAACACGATTCTCAGTTTTTGCAGGGATTCTTCTTCAGGACTCTGCAATGACTCCGTTGTGTGGTACTGGCAGCCTCTGTGGATCTCTGGGGCCTCTTCACGATTCTGCTAAGATGTGTATTTAAGCATTTGTGCAATGGGAAGGTTGTAGTTGCTCTTGAGGGAGGCAGCCTTATGCAAAGTGCCATACAGTCATGTAACTTGCAGAAGACGCTGTCAGTCCAAATATGCAGAAATGTCCTGCATGTCACCAGGGGCAAGTTTCAAGATGTTCAGTTTGCTAACATTAAGTAAAGTAATTCCAGGGGCATTTCTGAAGGCCTTTATGATACCACTGTCTCATTACAGATAATGCAGGGTCCCCTACACTGGATACAATGACAATTCTCATTGTGTTCTTCCCAGCTCTCATTTGCTGAGAGGCATAACCTTTCTGATATCATTCTAGGCTTTAAGTATTTTAAGAAGCGAAACAGCCTCTCTGGTCGTCTTGTAGCCTGAACTTTAATCTTCAACCACCAAAGGAAGTTCGGGGACTTCCTCAATACGATGATGTATAGACATGACCAGCGCTGGTAGGCCTGAGGCAGCCAGGGCAGAGCAGATGGCCTGTCGCTTCTGTGCTATGTTCACTCTGCACCAAGGGTGCCACATTTTGTTTGGTACAAACATGCAGGCCAAATATGCAAGACACATATTTCCAGAAGCACCCTGGCCAGAACAGTGAGTCCACCATCTCGAACTCTGGGAATTTGAGCCACGGCTCTGCCAGTACCCCAAAACTCAGGACGGGTGGTGACGACCTGCTAAATCACCAACAGCTTAGGGCTGTATGTTGTTTCTGCAAAAGCTGGTGCGAACAAAGTTCATGGTATCAGATCAAATGAAAGCCCTGAACACAGCAGGCAAAGTAACATTTTTGTATACTGGAACAGTGGACAAGTTCACACCATCACAGGGAGAGGAGAGGGCCATGCTCCTCTCAATCCAGCAGCTCATACAGGAAAAGCTGCTATTCACCTTACTTTTCTACTTTGAATCAGAAATTATTAGGCTCTTAGATGTCTCAAAATTCCTAACTAGCCTGCTATGCCTTACAATAAACCTTACTTTCCCATCCTTCTCACACTCTATTCAACATTTATTTTTTTTTTTAATTTTTTTTTTAACGTTTATTTATTTTTGAGACAGAGAGAGAGAGACAGAGCATGAATGGGGGAGGGTCAGAGAGAGGAAGACACAGAATCCGAAACAGGCACCAGGCTCCGAGCTGTCAGCACAGAGCCCGATGCGGGGCTCGAACTCACAGACCGCGAGATCATGACTTCAGCCGAAGTCGGCCCGCCCAACCGACTGAGCCACCCAGGCGCCCCTCAACATTTATTTAAAGAATGCCTAGCACATGCCAGCCTGTTCTAGGGTTTAAGTATGTGAAGACAGATATCTGCTCTCCAATACATCAATCGAAGTTCGAAAGTGAGGACACACTGCAGAAATTTCATCAACTACAGCATGATGAGTGCTACCAGAGACCATCTAGAGTGGAAAGCAGCAGCAAAGACAGAGTCCCCAACGCTGCTGCTGCTGCCGCTGCTGCTGGAAAAAGCTTCTCAGAGGAGGACAAGGTTTATGTGAATCTTAGATCAAGAGTCCATCCTGAAAAAACAGGAGGAAGTCTATTCCAGACACAAGGATTATCAGGTAAAAAGGATAAAATTATTACAACACCTAAGACTGAAGAATAACAACGGCTGAAATGACCACAGCACCTGTAGCATACAGGACAATAACTAGACTCTTAAGAAGTAAGGAGCAGGGACGCCTGGGTGGCTCAGTCGGTTAAGTGTCTGACTCTTGATTTGGGCTCAGGACATGATCTCATGGTTCATGCAATCAAGCCGCATGCCTGACAGCACAGAGCCCGCTTGGGATTCTCTCTCCCTCACTCTCTGAACCTACCCCACTTGCGTGCATGCTCTCTCTCTTTCAAAACAATAATAAACTTAAAAAAAAAAAAGGAACAAAGAATTGTACAAACTAAGATACACATACAGTTTTTAAAGCAGCAGAAAACAAAGAAAGAAGAAAAAGAATAAGGCTGGATCTTAAAGAGTAGTAGTCTTTAACTTTACCATCTTTACTAATACATGATCTTTAATTGTTTTCTAGATTATATTTTCTTCAACACAGCCAAATCAGACCATCTCAAATAACTAGGGTATTATGAAAGGATAGCATTTTATTATAATAAGCATTCATTCAGATAATCAAAACATATTTATCATATTTAACTAATGTATCATATTTAAGGCCAAAACCCTAATACAAAAATATAAAAATTAGGGGCGCCTGGGTGGCTCAGTTGGTTAAGTGTCCGACTTCAGCTCAGGTTGTGATCCCACAGTTTGTGAGTTCGAGCCCCCACATCAGGCTCTGTACTGACAGCTTGGAGCTTGGAGCCTGCTTTGGATTCTGTCTCCTTCTCTCTCTGCCCCTCCCTATGTGTGTTCAGTTTCTCTGTCTCTCAAAAATAAATAAATGTATGTGTGTATGTATGTATGTATGTATGTATGTATGTATGTATAAATAAATAATAAATAAATAAATTTTCTGCTGCACTAAAATTCTGCATTTTGAAATATATTTTTCAAGGGTGCTTGGGTGACTCAGTTGGCTAAGCGTCTGACTTCGGCTCAAATCACTATCTCACAGTTCATGGGTTCAAGTCCCATGTCAGCCTCTGTGCTGACAGCTCGGAGCCTGGAGCCTGCTTCAGATTCTGTGTCTCCCTCTTTCTCTCTCCCTGCCCCTCTCCTGCTCATGCTATGTCTCTCTCTCAAAAATAAATAAAACATTAAAAAGAGAGAGAGAAAGAGAGCAAAGGCTACCTTCAATAAACAAAACTTAAAGAAGGTGCAGGTAGGTACCCGTTATATCGTGTGTCAAAGGCTCATCTATAGTCTCCAGCAGCTGAACTGAAGACTGCTGCAGGGAGTCATCAGAGTCACCAGCTGCTGCAGCTACGTCATCACTCACTGCTCCTTCCTCCATGGCTTCTGCCGCTACCGGAGCCAGCAGCTCTCCTGTATGAAAGAAAAGAGCCATAACCGCTTTAATAATTGTTAGCCAATATCCAAATCATATGAAAGCATATTTTCCTCCAGTTTAGAGAATGACAGCGTGTATGCTCGACCACCTATGAAAGACTGAGGCAAAAGATTCTCCACCTACCTGTGCAAATGCTAGGACCCACCACTCTAACCTCAAGTGTTAAGGACAAGTAACGAGTAGAAAACACAAACTGTATAATATGACCAGGAGTTATGATAGTCCCTTTACCTATATTAACTCACTTATTCATCAAAACAACTTTATAAGGAAGGTACTGTTATTATCCTTATTTTATGGATGAAAGGAATGAGGCACACAGAGTCCTCAAGGTCACATAAAGAACAGCAGCCCATTGCTGATAATAATAATGAAACAGACTATCTCTAATGTTCCTGTTAACAACATAACTCCTCCATAAAGACTTGACATTTATCACAACTGCCAAAATAATTAAATACAAAAGTCATTCCAAATGGTTGCTACTGATACATTAAATAGACTTTCACACTTTGGGTTACAGTTTCTTTTAAATGTTACTTATTCAAGCCATGACCAGCTAATTTGGACATACCTTATGAAAAATAAATCCAGACAAACCTGCTAATATATCCTGTAGCATACAAGTTAAGGAATACTGAGCCCAAGCACCACCCCAAGATATATCTCCTCTATTGAAGTCAGTTCCAACCAAAAGTAATAGCAGTCTTTCCAGCTGGGGTTCATTCACAATCTCACACAGATGTATAGTTGGCCTCGTGGCATTTGCAATGCGTGCCAGAACCTGCAATATTTTATAAAGCCATACATTTATAAAGCCAACATTTTATAAAGCCATACATTTAAACATCAATTACATGTGTTTTTTCCAAAAACAAACAGCTGGAATAATAGTTGTCATTAATGACATATGCTTTCATTGTCAAAATAATTGCTTGAGATAAAATGCAAAGAACTGTATTTTCATGGATCAAATATTAAAATCTCATTAAAAATCCTGGTGGAATGGCTAAAAATAATTTTTATAAACAATGAATATGCTACAAGAAAACCTTCAGGGCATGAAAACCCCTCATTACGATAATTTGACACTTATTTGTGTACTTACTGTTTTAATTAATAGAAAAAGGTAGGTTGAGGATAGACATACCTACCTTATAGGCATTTCAGATCGACATTAGAGTTTTAACTAGGTTAAAAATAGAAATCACATCTACTAAGAAATCTACTTTTTCAATCTTTCAAGGCACAATTATAAAAACCTGAATTACATAAAGCAAACCAATAAAAGCACTATTATTTCTCTTAATCAAAATCAATCAAAGACTGCAGTCTTTCTTTTTCTTACCCTCTAAGTCTGTAATTATAAATTACGCCTATCAGTTTACTTACCTTACAAACAAAAAGTAAAAGATCCGCATGACATGTAAAATCCATGGAGAGAAGAAACAGAGTAAGTTTCTGCACTACTGAAATACAACGTTCATGGGCCAGGGTAAATGGAAGTGGTTCTATCTCTGGACTTTCTTTTGTTGTTGTAACTTCTGTATCTAAATTAGAACGGGACCATTCTGCTGTCCGACGTAACCGAATAAATCCTTGAAGTGCTGCATAGAGAAATTTACAAAATTTAAATCAGTGTTTATTAATGTTTATTTATATTTGAGAACATGTGCACATGTGCAAATGAGCGGGGGAGGGGCAGAGAAAGGGGGAGACGCAGAATCTGAAACACGCTCTAGGCTCTGAGCTGTCAGCACAGAGTCCCACGCAGGGCTAGAACTCATGGATCACGAGATTATGACCTGAGCCGAAGTCGGAGGCTTAACCAACTGAGCCACCCACGTGCCCCTAAATCATTGTTTACCGAGTAAACATTCTTTCACTATTATTTTTATTTTATTTTTTATTTTAAAAATTTAAATTTTTTTAAAAAATTTTTTTAATTTTTATTTAAAAAATTTTAATTTAAAAAATTATTTATTTTAATTTTTATAATTATTTATAGATGAAAATAGCCACTTCAGAAAACTTACAACTTTTAAAGAACAAAATTTTAGATAAGCTGTAAGCTTCAAAAATAATTATTATTTTCTGATTTCATACATCCAACCAATGGAATAAATAACTCCCTGCAAAATCTAGTTGTTTTTTTCTTTTAATTAAAAAAAATTTTTTTTAATTGTCTTAGGCTCCGGGCTCTGAGCTGTCAGCACAGAGCCCGATGCGGGGCTCGAACTCATGAACCTGAGATCATGACCTGAGCTGAAGTCGGACGCTTACCGACTGAGCCACCCAGGTGCCCCAAATCTAGTTTTAACTATGTTGCTGATAAATCCTTTCCAAATCGTGACTGTTATCTCCATGTTATAACTAGACTTAATTCCTCACCCACGGGAAAAGGGAAATAAATGGAAGACTTTCATTTTCATTTCCAAAAAGTGAAATTCTACATTAAGGCTACATTGAGTCAAATCCAACATCTTGAATAAAAATTACAAAAACACCCAAAACATAATTCAGAAAAGGTGGATGATAAACCTATTAACATAACTTCAACTATACAGTATTAACTCAAGTTATTTCAAAATCTGATGGAATAATGATAACTTCATATTTAAAGAAACACAATAAACAAAATTGGCTGCTATATGTGTTATCCGCCCCCAAATTAAAAAATAAATATTAACTGGGGCACCTGGGTAGCTCAGTCAGTTAACTGTCTGATTTCGCTCAGGTCATGAACTTGCAGTGCACGGGGTCAAGCCCTACCTCAGGCTCTGTGCTGACAGCTCAGAGCCTGGAGCCTGCTTTGGATTCCATGTCTCCCTCTCTCTCTGCCTCTCCACCATAGTCGCCTTGCCTCTTTCTCTCTCAAAAATAAAGTTTTAATAAAAAAAAATATTAAGTTATATTTAAAATTTTTATTTACAAATCACAGGATTGATTTTCACTTAGAAAAAACACATTAAGGGGCGCCTGGGTGGCTCAGTCGGTTGGTTGGGTGTCTAACTTCGGCTCAGGTCATGATCTCATGGTCCGTGAGTTCAAGCCCCACGTTGGGCTCTGTGCTGACAGTTCAGAGCCTGGAGCCTATTTCAGATTCTGTATCTCCCTCTTTCTCTCTCCTCCCCGGCTCATGCTCTATATCTCTCTCTTCTCAAAAATAAATACATCTTAAAAAAAAATAAAAATAAAAAATAAAAGAAAGAACACATTAACTAAACTATACACTTCCTTGAATCTTTATCTTCAATTTACTGGCACACAATCCACTTTAAAGTAAGCACACCAGGGGGCGCCTGGATGGCTCAGCAGGTTAAACGTAGGACTTTAGCTCAGATCATGATCTCATGGTTTGTGGGTTTGATCCCTGAGTCAGGCTCTGTGCTGACAGCTCAGAGTCTGGAGCCTCCTTCAGATTCTGTGTCTCCCTCTCTCCCTCTGCCCCCTTCCCATACTCGCACTCTCTGTCTCTCAAAATAAAGACATTAAATAAATTAAATAAATAAATAAATAAATAAATAAATAAATAAATAAATGTAAGCACACTGGAAACATACTGTAAATCCACACTTATCATATATTTCCTTGAGTTAAAAGCTACCTTCCCTCAAAAAGGGGGGGGGGGGGTATAATAGACCTTTCTGTTGATAAACTGAATAATATATATTTAAGTTTCTTAATTATTATTAAAGATCCTTTACTCAATTAAAAATATTAAAAGAAAAAGTGACTTTTCCAAAATAATTACATTAAAAAGCATAGATCATACCTTTGAAGTAGCCTGCTTTAGTTTTGCTTGCTCTACCAGAAGTTTATATGATGATCCTTTGTTACTTTTGTATTTTTTCTTTTTCCATCTGTTCCACCAAAGCTTTCTGTTTAGCTTTTAATAGGTTAAGTTGCTTAAAGAAAGGAAAAAAAAGGTTAATCTTTTTAATCTATATTAAGCTAACAGTGTTAAAAACAACAAAGTAAATTAATATATACCTCAAAGATTTAATACATTCAAATAATGAATAAAAAACTCCCTTCAAGTTCTAGTTTTAACTGCATTGCTGATAAGTCATTTCCAAATCCTGACTGTTATGTCCATGTTCTAACTAGACTTAACCAATTCCTTACCCCTGGGAAAAGGAAAATAAATGGAAGACTTTCTTATGTAAGCCCCTAATGAGATTGACTGATAGGTATTTTTTTGGAGGGCAAAAAGTATTTTTAAATACGCGGGGAAATATTTTTATTGTATAATATTCTCAGCTTTGTTCTATGGCCATCTCCCTCAAAAGTAGTGTAATTTTGGAATATCTATATTTTTTATTAATTGAAAATTTTATTGAGATAACTGTAGATACGTAGTTGTGAGAAATAACAGGGACCTTTTGAAGACTTTACCCATTTTCCTCCAGTGATAACATTTTGTAAAACTATACTATAATACCACATCAGAGCGTGGACATTGTTAAAATACACCAATTTATTAAGATTTCTCTACTTTCACTTCTACTCTTTTAAAAGTGTATGTCTGTGTTTGTCTATCTTATTTGTATAGAATTCTACATATGTATAGACACATGAACCACCACTACAGTTCCATCACCACCAGGTTCCCTCATGTTGTTCTTTTATGTTGCCCACCCCACATCCCTCCTATCCCATCTGCCCAAATTCCAACCCCTTGCAACCACCAGTCAGTACCAATGAACAAACAGACCAAAACAAAGAAGAAAAAAATTCTGCACAGGAAGGCCTTAAAATCCACTGAATGACTTCACCACATCCCCATATAGCCATATATGCAGAATATCATTCTAAATACAAAGTCACTAGAAGGTAATAGTCATGATTATAAATGAATATTTTGTTAAAACTTAAACCTACTTCTTCAAGAACATCTCCAAAATTTCTACTTTTGATAGATTTTTGTTATCAGGGTGAAAAATTAATACACTATAAAGAAATATTCACTTAGCTATAATCTCCATATATGAAGAAAAACATATCATAAATTAAAACCAGTATGCACATGTATTAGATGATCACATATGTGTGGTGAGAACTACCATAAATCAGTATTTTCAGAAAACTATTCTAAAACCTCTACAATAAATACAACAATTACAATAAAAAATACATAATTTTAATGTGTTTCAAAACAATCACAATCTTAATCAGCAATTTTAATTATTGCAAAAAAGACATTTTTTTCTCAACTATTTGAGAATAAGTTGGCAACCTGATGGCCAATCACCTCTGAATACTTTTGTATGTACTTCCTAGAAACAAAATCTTTCTGCAAACCATAATAAAACCATCAAAATCAGAGAATAATACTAATACACTACTACCAACTATGCCTCACACCCCATTCTAAGTTTTACCAACTGTCCCAATAATGTCCTTCACAGTAAAGAATAAAATAGTAATATTTTACTAAGGAAAACCCACTGGGTTATATTCTAGCTTTGCTTTCCATCTTCATATTCTAAATTAAACACAGCAACATAAACATTAAGTGTTCAATAAAATTTAGCTGAATTCAAAAGGATGCAAATTATTACCACACAATTAGTTAAGAATAAAAAAAAAGCTGAGAGAAAAGCTTCACATCATTTTTCTTGCAAAAGATCAACAGCTTAGTCAAAAAAAACAAGTGAAACCTAAAATTTAGTGCTACGTCCTTTTTTTTTTTTTAAAAAAGCCCAAAGCTTTCACAAACTTGCCAGATCCTAAGGATTTTCATATAACTCTCATTACAGTTTAAATCAATTATGCAAATAATTATTGGTAAGACACTAGGCTCATTCTAGGTATCAAGGATATAGTATATAACCTGGCATATACTGTAAGAGAAAAGAGAAAGACCCCTTTAAAAAACTGATAATAATAAAGCAATGGCTCACAAGAAATTGATGTCGGCTATAAATTCACTTCTACACAGTACAATGCAACAGGGACCAAATTTTATGTGCAATTTCAAGAGAGATCATGGAACCACGTAAGAAAAATCCAGTATAGGCACAGAATGTCCTATAACAAAAACCACATTCTAATACATGACTTCTTTCTGTGAAAGAAAGACTGAATGTGTGTACATGCAAACATTTGCATGTTAATCAGAGAAACATACAGCATTTTGTATTCAAAAAAAAAAACACTAAAGGGTCATCAATAGGAAATAGTAAACAGATCTGGAACACTCATGGAAGAGTACTCAAGAATAAAAAGAATCAATGATATATCAATAATGGATGAATCTCAAAAATACCATTTGAGGGGAAAAAAAAGGAGGTAAAAAAGAGCACTCTGCATGACTCCTAACAAGACTTCAAGAAATCATTCACTCACAGCGAAACACACAAATCTCATATTAACAAAACAAAAGACACTACCAAAATTTATGATGAATATAATGAAAGGAAAAATACGAGACACAGGGGAAACACATTGTATGGGGTACTATCCTAATTTAGAAACCAGAGAAGACCTCTTTGAGGAAGTGAATATAAACTAATGCCTGAGGGCACCTGGGAAGCTCGGTTGGTTAAGCACCCGACTCTTCATTTCCTGATTTTGGCTCAGGTCCGGTCTCGGTTCCTGAGTTCGAGCCCCACATGTGCCCTCCGTTGACAGCATGGAGCCTGCTTGGGATCCTCTCTCTCTGTCCCTCCCTGCTCATGCTCGCTCGTTCTCCCCCTCAAAACAAATAAATAAACTTAAGAAAAAAATAAAAGAATGCCTGAACTAATGCCTAGTAAGTTAGGTTATCCTACGTGGTAAGGGAGGAAACTCACCGCATACTAAAATCCTGGATGAGAAAACTGGTGGTTCATGAACTCAAATTCAGTAGGGCTAGACTAAAATTCAAACCTGACAGGCACAAAGAGGAAGCAGATGATAGACACCATCAAGGACTTTGAACTGCATACACAGGTCAACTGAAAGCTACTGAGAATTGGAGAAGGAAATGATATGATAACGTATGACTGAGAACAAAAAGGGTAAGAGACCTTTTAACTAGACAAAAGAAAATGACAGCCTCTCACTTAGAATGGCAGAAACAGAGATGTAAAGAGATAGACACTTTAAAGGACCTCACCAAAAATCTATAAACTACAAACTGTTGCCATCTTACGAATAAGGAAGCTCTATCTCACAACTGTTAAATAATTTCCCTAAGTACCTCATTAAATATCATACCTGAGATCTGACAGTAAGTCTATCTCATGCAATGTCAAAAGCAATGTTCTCAAACATTAAAATTTTAAAAGTATATTGAAAATTACCTGTTTATGATGAACTAGCTGCTTTCTGATTTTTCTGGAATATAATCTATCAAGGCTACTGCTGCCTTTGGAAGACCTATTTATGCTCTGAGTGTGCAGATTATTGTTAATAAAACTCCACTGGTTACCTATAAGAGCAAGAAAACATTTTATTAATAATTCTGTTAAATGTGGTTTTAAAGTATTTTCCACACCTAGAAAACACAAATTTATAAACATGTCAATCACAACAAAGCAGTTTTAAGGAAACTGGTAGTAAGATATAACCCTAGAAAGGCTAATCCAGATCCTAAATGACTTTAAGATCAGAGTTTTCTCTGTCTCCAATCTTCCCTTTAAGAAAACAGTCATCTTTCTCCATAGTTGCTTAAGATTAATCTTTGTACAACACAGCACTGATGTAACTCAATTCAAACAACAAATGCTCACTAGTGCCTATGTCAAATCCATACATTAATGCAAGGACCCAAAAGAGGGCGTTCAATAATCTGACTTTACAAATGTAAAAATAAGGTTAAACGGTTCAAAAATTATGCTGTGTAGCTCGACTTACTCTCATTTTTTAAAACGTGTCCAGACTATTACTTTAAGTATCATTCTTCTTTTCAATTCAGGCTCAATACCACCCCTGAACCACCCCTGAAGTAATCTCCAATTACTTGTTCATGCTTGCTTAACCTAAAGATATCTTCCCTATTCTCTAATATCCATTAGTCAATTCAAATTCTTCAAAACCTACAAAAAATGTCTTCCACCAATGCATTTCCATATTATCTGAATGATACAAATAAAAACTAAGACCTTCAATACTGTAATATTCCAACTTTATATGACAGTTGTATATAATTGTAGATACCTCTATATCCCATAAATCAGTAAATTGAGCCAAAGACTCTAAATATTTAAAACATATTTTCTCTACATGAATAAAATACCCCACCCTTTTACCAAAAGTAATGGGCCCCATTTGACTTATCAAATGATAATCAATTGATTTATCTAGAAAACACTCTGAGGGATCTTTTTTAATACTATGGTCCTGACAATGTATAAAATTCAAATTTTATGGCACTTAGATATAAGATGCAGCTATTCCAAAACCTTTAGGAAAAGTGTCATTAGGTTGGAAGAAAGGAAGAAAATAATTTGTCTTACAGCTTGATTTCCTTTAACTTTTAAATTTTTCTATGCCCCAAAAGTTTATGGAGAAAGACTGAAACTCAAAAAATAAAAAACAAAAACAAAAAATAAATAAATCTGGTAATTTCCATATCTAAGCATAAAAGCTCCTTATAGTCAATTAGAACTATACACCATAATGGTAAATAGAATGACACACTATACTAAAATAACAAAGATTTCCTATTCATAAATTCACTGATATGTATGGTATTAGAAAGTGTTTAAATGAGCCTGGAAATACCTCATGAAAGACACAGTTGTATTTAGACATTAAAAGTCATGCTCAGATAAGGGGTTTGTCCAGAAAGCCCTTCAAAAGTAAATTCTACCCTTAAAACAGATTCCTGGTATATTTAATTCTTACTTTAGTAAATTACATACAGCTGTAATCTCCAGGCCAATAGCCAGTTCTGGAACAACTGTGTACTCACTCAAAATCCCCACCAACAGATTATTATAAACTTCTGATACCTGTCAGAAACCTTTCCCTGTCTTTACCATTCAAAGGTTTCTTTGCAGCTGCTGCTTCATCTTCAACAGTTGCCACATAATCCAACAACCTGGACACCAGCATAACAACCCAACTGATCATGGGAATATCCAGTACTCCTAAGAAGAGATGACAGGGGAAAAAACAATCAGGTGACTCTAAGAGTTCTAATGAAGTCTGAGAGGACAATTATGCAATAAGACATTTTATAAATTTAAAATATACTGTATCATTGCTAACATTAACATTTACTTATAATAAGCCTCAAAATTGGAACTTATGGCCAAATTGAGGAACATACTGAATGTAATGGAAGACAAATGCTTTATGGTATGAGAATAGATTCTTACAGGTTGAATCCAACAGATAATAATTTATAAATTAGGAAATAAGGTGTAAGGTCCTAGTCTAAGACTTACAGATAACTAAATTAAAAAAATCTCTCAATTTTGCCTTCATAAAGTTTTTTGAACTACATTCTCAAGTTTTTGTTCCAATAACAATTTTGTTGCTCAAATGAAATACGATGACCAGAACAGCAACTGTGCCTTAAATTAAGAGAGACTTAAATAAGAGAGTTTGAAGGGTGCATGGTGGCTCAGTCAGTTAAGCATCCAACTTCAGCTCAGATCATGATCTCACGATTCAAGGGTTCGAGCCCTGCGTTGGGCTCTGTGCTGACAGCTCAGGGTCTGGAGCCTGTGTCTCCTTCTCTCTCTGCCCCTCGGTCCTGCTCAGGTGCTTTCTCTCTCTCTCTCTTTACCTTTCTCTCTCAAAAATGAACATTAAAATTAGAGTTTGATCTTAGTTATGACAGTAAATAGGAAAAACATAATAGTTCCCAAATTCAGAATTCAAATAATGAAAAGGTAATAGATTTTTAAAGCAATAACCACATGGCAGTCAATCACATGAAAGTGTACATTCTAAAAAGTCTACATCATAGAAATATTAACAAAATGTGCCATGACGAATATTAAAATAGGTACTTCACAGTAGCCATTTTATGAAAGCAGTAGTAACAGGAATCTTATTTTACAAAAGATGACCACTTGAAATAATACCTTCTGTCCTCCTATGCATGGGTAACTGCGGCTGAAGAGGTGACAATAAATTATCCAACAGATTAAGTAAGCTTTCTAATACTCCACTATTGCTAAGTGATCTTTGACCAATGCAGGAGAGCAACATGAATACCCTAAAAAAAAGATATACTAAGTATGAATCAATTTGCTCATTAAAAAAATAATTTACATTGAAATTTAACAAACAATAGGATATGTAGTTCTCAGCATGATTTATATCTCGAGCTATGATGTTAAAATTGGCTCTTTTCAAACTACAGGTTGTATTTTTTAACTAAATAAGAAATCAAGAAGAGAACTTTATCAAAGTCCCCAGAAAATGCGTTTAACACATGAAGTAACATAATCTGTTAGGAAATACTTGTAAACAGAGACCTATAAACTCCACAGATTCAATTACAAAACTACAGAAGGTAGTCTGGTTATATCATGTGTAATTTTCAATATGCGTTTTGCTAGGCATTCCCCAAACCCTGGAAAGAAATGTTTCATTTCCCCATTCAGGATCCACATATGTAGGATTTCAAAACCTGAGCAATGACTGTGAGAATTAGAAATTACTAATAACGAACAACTCCAGTATCTTCTGACCTACCTATCTTGTGGGAAGATGAGAAGCTGCTCTGAATTGTACAGTTCCTGAAGAACATTAGAAAGAAACTGACCCCACCATCTTTCACCACCACAGAGCTGAACAAGTAGAAGACCAGTATGCAATCGTATCTTTGGTGTTCCACTGATGCACAAGTGTTTAAAAAGCTCTTCACACCTGGGCATGAAATGTGCTCTGCAAAACTGCAGGAACAGAGTGTCCTATTACAAAACAGAAAACAATAAAATTTCCTATTTAAGTGTATGCTGTAGTATCAGTATCAGCATACCTAAATACACCTTCTTCTTTACCAGGATTCAGTACACAATTGTATTTTATTTATTTTGCTATTCATTTCTTTATTCTTCATATGAAGAATTTAATTGTTAAACACTTGGGGAGGAGAAAATCTAGCAGTTCAATCAACTGTATTTATGTGTGGAGTTGGTTGTATCAGTTAGCTGAGTACGTGTGTTTTTGAGTGCACGTGTAATGATCAAAAATAGCTCCTGTTATTAGAAAATGACAGTATTAGGGTAGCAATTTAGTAACAGTTTTCACAATAACAATATTTAATGTTTTGCCAATAAAAATGATGTGCCACATCAACAGCAAAACCTCAAGAAAATTATCGAAAATCCGTTTAAAACAAAAACAAGTAAAAATATGGAGGAAAAAAACGAGTTAATCTAAACACATTTCATAGTCACTTTAGAAAGGACATCAAAATGAGCCACACTCAGGAAATATTAACACACAACAAAACATGCAACAAAATCACATCAAACACATTTCTAACATTTAAAGAACCTAAGCCAAATACAAACCATTGGAAGAGTGAAGAAGACTGAGCAAAGTGTCCAATAAATATCTGATGATGGTACGTAACTGCTCTGTGGAAGACGTCTGAATCAAATCTTTTGGATCTGATGTTTCACTTAACACTTTCCGACTTGTACCTAGAGCTACTTTGAGCCTCTGCACTGCATTATGAGCCAAATTCAGCTGAAGCTGTAGCTGAATACAATCTTGATAGGCAGAAAAAACTCTACTGTCTTCCTCAACTGCCTTGTCTGGTTTTCGCAGAAAGTACTGTGCATGTTAGCACTGTTGAGAGGAGGAAGATCGATACTTGCAAAAGAGGTTTCCAGTCGATGACAAGTCTAAGTTATACTGTTAAAAAAAAAAAAAAAAAAAATGTACAAAAATAATTCCTGCAATGTTCTCTCTGGTATATATGTATAAATGTACACTGAAAATTAAAATCTCTACAACCATTAAAAAGAATTCATCAGTTCATTAGTAATAAATAAAGCCAGTTATTTAATCACAATATTTTAATTATCAAATATTACTGTAACATTCGTTTCCTACTTCCTTTTGTTCTTTTTTTGTTTTTTTTAAGTTCACATTTTTTTTTTTTTTTTTTCTAGTAGATCTCTGTACCCAAAGTGGGGTTTGAACTCACAACCCAAGATCAAGAGTTGCATGCTCTTCTGACTTAAGCCAGGTGCCCTGTCCTATATGTTCTTTTTATACATCTAGGAAAAGACATTTGTTTGAAAATATATGCAATACATACAATATAAAGGTTTCAATAAGATTAAAATAGACTGCAATTTTCTAATACCTGCACTGTATATCTTCCTGTAGAGCAACCATCATTGCTAAATGCTGGTCAATTTCCGGTTGGTTTGCAGATTCACCCTCTCCCCTTAAAGGATCATGCATTAACTTCAGTTCACTCTCCCAAGGCAAGATATACGTATGACCATAGTAAAATCCTAATGGGATTTTGGCTCTGGCATTTGTACTTCCATAACGTCCAATGACAGTGATCTGAAATGAAATAAAAACAAAACAAATCAAAACATAAGTATACATACACTCCATCTGCAAAAAAATAAAATTCTGAGCAATGGATTTAAAAAGATAGTTATACTTTTTAACTATATGTCTAAGTATCTTTCATAACCTGTCAGAAACATGGAAAGCCTATCAATTCACTGTCTTGAAGCCTTTTACCTTCATGAATCTGCACACAGGAGGTGGTATCAAGTCATGCAGAATTAGTGAATGGGTGCTTATGTCAGTTGCCACTACCAGTCGCCTCCCATCCACCTCTTCTCCTAAAGTCCAAATGTCAATTGACAAGGAGGCCAAGTCTCCACAAGTGGAATCAATACATCTGTGCAATAGTATTGGTCTGCCAAAATCCAAGGTCACAAATCTCCCTTGCTCCTATCAGAGAGAGCAACAGGTGACAAAAAATACCATTGTTTCAATTAACCAAAAGATACATTCAAAAACAGTTGGGAACACTCATCTTAAAATCCGAAATCAACTTATTAAACTACAAACAAATAAGTAGAAAGAGGAAGTAGCCTTTGAAAATTTTCTGAAACTTCAATCCATGCTAGGTAAGACTGAAGTAAAAATACACAAGAGTAAGTTTGTTACTGTGACAATCAACTGTGCATATAAGCTTAATTTAAAATTTTTTAATGTTTATTTTATTTTGAGAGAGACAGACAGAGTGCAAGCGGGGGGGGGCAGAAAGAGAGGGAGACACAGAATCTGAAGCAGGTTCCAGGCTACGCGCTGTCAGCACAGAGCCCAAAGCAGGAGGTGAACCCAAAAACCGCAAGATCATGACCTCAGCCAAAGTCGGATGCCTTACCGACTGAGCCACATACGTGCCCCGAAGCTTAATTTGAAACATCAGAGTAGAAAAACTGTATCATCAAAACAGTAGATAGATGAACTCTTAAAAGTTATCTATCTGCTCTTTTTTTCACTCATTTGGTCACTTTTTAAAACTTCCCACCTAGACTCATTAATGATACCAAATTGTTACTACTTTAGTTTTCTCAAGCCTTGTTTAACTTCTTATGGAGGTTAGATCCTACATTGTGGTTACAATGTAAAGTAAAAGTACAATGCAGAAATCACATGCAGACAGCACCGCCACTATAAAAAATCCCTTAGGAAGGTCCTCCAAAGAAGACAAATACAGCTTATCTCAAACACTGTTTTTTGCCCAGGTAGTGGCACATCACTGTCTCTTCAGCTCAGTTCCAGGCAAAGCATATGGCTTATTCTCAAGGACCACACTAAACAGGCAGGATGCCTCTTCGTGTAAACACTAGAATCGCATGCAGCACAGTTGAGATGTGCACATTAATGAAAGGCAAAATGATCACAGAGGAATGGAAGAAGAACAGATTTGCATATCTCAGCTCATATACATTTCAGAATAAGCCCAATTAGTGAAACAGTAGACAGCATTGTTAATCATATAGTTCTTTTTCTTCTTTACCAGGTTGGGGTGAGGAGCACCTAATAACCTTACCAGCTACATGTTACAGTGAAGGAATCAACTGAACTTCTAGAACTAGTTTTCAATGGAGCTAGTTTAAAAGCAAACAAGGTAGTTACCAATACTTCCCTAGACAGAAAAACTATTAAATAACAAAGAACATAATTCTTCTATGTCTTACAGTCAATTCCAATGATAAAAAAAGAAAAAAAAAACAAACTGCAGTGTAAAAAAACTGCTCACAATCCATAAGACTCCACAACAAATCACACTCTAAATGTTACAAATGCTAATGTTGATACCAATGAAGGATTAGTTGAGCAAAAACACCATTAAGAATTTTACCTTAGGGGCGCCTGGTGGCTCAGCCAGTTAAGTGTTGGACTTTAGCTCAAGTCATGATCTCACAGCTGCTGAGTTCGACCCCTGCGTTGGGTTCTGTATCTCCCTCTCTCTCTGCCCCACCCCAGCATGTGTTCTCTTCTCGCTCTCTCTCTCAATAACAAAGAAATAAACTTGAAAATTATTTAAAAACAAAAAAAAAGAATTTTACTTTACATTTTTTAAAAACTCTCTCTTCCAAAGAAGAAACATCGCAATGCAATAAAGCAAACTATTCATATGATAGAAAGTGCCACAGTATGCATTATACACATACTACTTTCTACTATAAACACACTGTGGTTTCTACTGAATTCTGCTGCAGCACAAGCCCAGAACTAGTAGTTGGTAGGATGATAAGGTTAAATCACCTGTGGTTTATTAGTAACATATTCTAGTTGAAAGTATCTATCCCAGTCATGGGTTGCTAGCATGTAAGTATGTCACAAACTTAGGCAGAATTTGAATTATCAAGAGACCATGAAGTGTTATTAATTTTACTTAGTTACTAAAATCAGCAGTATGTCTATCTGCTATTTTCTAGAAATGATTCCAACATCAGGATGCTGGTCTTAAGAATATTTAAGCGTAACTTCCAGTGTAATGATAATCGAGCAGCTACAATGGAGGTAGATGGTCATGTCCATCAGAGTTCAACAGGCAAGACCCATGTGCAGGTGAAATCCACAGTCTGGACAGAACTAGTCAACCTACCCAGTAGCACTCTGCCACCCAACGTGGTGAATGCACAGCTGGAGCCTTATGTAGTGCCTACTCCTGGTAAAATGTACTTACCTGGGAACAGATGTGATTACTTGCAAAGGAAAATCAAACTACAGAATATTAGATTCAAAGGGCTAGCAGAATAGGCAACAAATATCTTAAGAAAGTCAAAGATTACCTGAATGCATTCGTTCTATAATAATGGACTGGTGAGGTGGAGGTTGAAGAAAATGTGAAGCATGAGAATTGCAAGAGCTAGACCAGAACCAAGTGGATTCTAGAAGAGAAAAAAAGTATAACTCTATATTGATATTACTCTTGCTCTATACAAACTAGTAACTGTATATCAAATTAACGAGTCTCATCTCCTGATGTATATTCTGTAATATTTTAGAAAACAACCTAATTGATGTATCAAGTTGGCATAATAAAATTTTGCCTTCTCAAGCTAGCGTATACATCATATATTTTTAAATGTCTAAGCGAACACCTATTTAAAATATAAGAATTTACCATTCTGGACTTGTTGGAATTTTTGTTATGTGCAGCAAGATTGACTGTTGGGGGATCAATAACTGAGCCTGGGAAAAGCTGTGCAAGTTCGGCATAATCACAACGGAAACTGCTTCATTGGGTTGGGGTGAGTGGTGGAGTCATAAAAAGTGGTGTTGTTTTTGGAGTGGGTGGGAATAACATCAGATGGATGGATTGAAGAATCCGGGGGCTGCCACCGGGTTGGAAGGCACAGAGTTGTGAACAGGACCTACTGCTGATGCTGCTGATGCTGCGGCAGCCGCTGCAGCTGTTGTCTGATGTAACTTGGCTTCCAGCTTTGCTTTCTGTAAAAGAAGTAAAGGCAACAAATGTAGACTGATCCTGCCTACCTGAACTGTAGGGAACACTACACAGGAATATTTTATGAAGATAAACATGACTAACTAGATACTAGTTAAATAAAAATGAAATTAAATAAAAATGGACTCCACATGAATTGAGCATTTCTTCACTATACGAACTTCATTAAATATTTGATGTAAACTTCCTTGTGTTTCGGAAACTTGGACTTCCACAAAGCAAAGGTGGAAGAAAAGAAGAACAAGTGCATGTAAATAAGGAAACACAGTTCTACTCAGAACGAAATATTAACAGGAGGAGGCGGACTCTCGGTTGCCTAACCTGATACAATTTGTCACCTGGAACCACATGGATGCATTTAGAGAACAATAAAAACTCCCAAGCAACTGTCATATTACTAAATTTAATCCACATGACTGCAAATCATCTTTAAAATATTTTAGGTTAGTCAATCTGTAAAAATAGTAACTGGTAACCATAACGTTTGACCAAGAGTGTTTAAACAGAGTTACAACGAATTTTACTAAAGCCCTGCCCCCCCATATCAATTATATTCCATCAGATATTTGTCAAACGAAATTTACTTATATAATTTTAAACACTTAGATATTAACAAAGACATTACCTCAATTTTTGCAGAAAATGATTAGCTCAGATCGGTCAACCTACTTTCCTTTATGAAAATAATGGGCATTTTTACAGTACTTTTTTCAGCTTTTGAAGTTTAGAGACAGCATGAACAAAGAGCCAAAGAGTCTCCAACCTGTTGCTGAAGCTTCAAAAGCTGCTGCTGTTTCTCTTGCAGCACCTGCAGCTGTTGCTCGGCTGAAGCCATTGCATGAGAGAGAGACTGCAAAGCTACCTGGGCTGC
The DNA here is from genome assembly GCF_007474595.2 of Lynx canadensis. Taxonomy (NCBI): domain Eukaryota; kingdom Metazoa; phylum Chordata; class Mammalia; order Carnivora; family Felidae; genus Lynx; species Lynx canadensis. The sequence continues at coordinate 113,727,861 of NC_044305.1, forward strand.
TGAAACTCAGGGCTGTCGAAGCTTCCCCAACTGTCCCCGATGACAGTCCACCTACTGCAGGAGTAACCCCGAAGGAACTCACTGGTGTAAGACAAGGGGGAGAGAACAGGGATGAGGAAAAGGTTCATGCAGAAACATGTTCCAAGTATACTATTTTGACATGAAAACTAGAGTTTCACTTTAAAAGACAGTAAGCTATAGAGTATAAAAAAGAAGTCTTAATGATCAAAGTCTTAATCATAAAAGCATACTCATTGATAATAACAGTATTTGAGTTTAAGGGATCCAGGACCTATTTCCAAATCAAAAACAAAACAAAACAAACAAACAAACAAAAAACAAAAAACAACTTGGTATACCTTTGAACTTAAAAATATTTTCAGCATGTAAGAAATTTCATTTAATATGGCTAAAATAAAAACACAAAATGAGAGTAATCCTATTCTACAATTTGAGCTTAACGAATAAACTAAAATTTGCTTTACTAAGTTTTCCTGTAGCAGTACCTCCTTCCTCCTGCAAAAAGTTCAAAAAAACCTTTAATTACATCATTTTAAAAATCTGATACTTATTTCTTCATTTTAAAGCATAGCCTAGACAGCTGGCCCACACAGAATATGTAAAAGCAATGTTTCCTACCATATTCTCCCCAGAACACTAATATGGAGAGAAACATCTCTGATTCGACTTATGTCAAGCAAGTTTGGCACACCAGCTTACACATGAAGATTATCATTAATGGCTCTACGAAATCCCGTAAGTTGAACAATTTCTCTGACTTCCCTTTTCAATGTTACTCAAGTATACATTATAAAAAATAACTCCTCATTAAATATTAACAATATTTGTGGAAAACATTTTAGGAAAAGCTAAGATAAAAGCTTAATTTCACAACATAATGAAATAGGTCAGCACAAAATATAGTTACATTAGGGAAAGATAACCACTACAACAGTAGCAAATTTTAGTGTGCATTACCATGTGACACTGTTTTAATCAATTACTGTATTCAACAGGTAAACAACTCTGAGAAGCAGACACTAGAACCCTGTTTTTTAACTGATGACAGAGAAGTGTGACCTGCAGAGCTGATAGTGGTAAAACTAGGGTTGGAACCAAGGACTGTGTGAAAACAAAGCCAATGGGGAACCACAGTGCCAAGCACGGAGCTTACTTACATCAACTCATTCTGTCTTTGCAATGACACATTGGTAGGTACGACTCTTACCCATTTTACAGGTAATGAATCTAAAGTTGAGGGAAGTAATTTGCTAATACCTGAAAGGGTCGGGGAGAACCCAGGTATGTGACAGGCTATCTTAACATCTAACAATGCTACACTGTGCTAGGATTAAAAAAAAAAAAAAACTTTAAAAAAATTAGCTGTAATCCGCGAGATAGTAATAACAAACTGTGCATAGCCTTTCACAATTAAAAGTGCCTTCAACTTAAACACACACACACACACACACACACACACACACACACACACACAGACACTTATTACAGAATAGCCATACTATACTTCATTTAACTTCCAAGAATCCAACTCTACAAGCCTGGTCAAAGAAAGAGCAATCAAAACTCATATAAGCTATGTGCCCCAAAATGAAATCCATTTGCTTCATCTAATGTTCCACCAAAGAAACAGCTATTAATTCCAACTCTGGAGGAAAATTATTGGACTTACTGAAGCACTGCTATTGTACTTGTACTTTTTGGGTAATTACAGTCAATATTAACCACGTGGAGTTGAGCCCTTTACTGACTTTAAAATCCAATGCTCAAATACTACTTGTGGGAAAATGAATTAAGTAACCAGAAACACAAGAGACACATCAGCAATCCAAAAGAAATAAGTCATCCTGCAACTACAAATTTTTTAAATCTTTTGATTTTTTGATTGAGCAATATCCTTTTCTATTTTTATACAAAGGGCCTCAAAAACCATATATAAGTAGAGATCAAAAGAAAATAAAAATGACTATGACCACCATTTCTATTCAGTATCATGCAGGAAGTTCTAGAAAGCACAAAAGAGCAAGAAAAAGAAGTAAAAGATAAAATTATTAGAAAAACAACAAAGTAAAATTCTTATTAACAGATGACATGAGGCAGCTCTTTCTGCCCACAGGTCCTGTCTCCATGCTTTAATAAAATCACCTTTTTGCACCAAAAAAAACAAAAAAAAAACAAAAAAAACAAAAAACATCCAAAAAACTGGATGACATGATTGTGTATATAAAAGTCTTTAAGAATCTACAAACTATTAGAATTAATAAGCTAATATAGCAGTGTCACATGAGATTAATATACAAAAATCAATTATATTTTTATGCACTAGCAACCAAAAAAAGGGAAATAAATTAAGAAAAATATCACTTATACTAGCGTAAAAAAATCAAACAGCTAAGGATAAATCTGAAAAGATGTGCTAAACGTCAACACTGAAAACTAAAATATCTCCCAGAGCAACTGAAGACCTAAATACACTAGATATATCATGTTAATGAAGTAAAAGGCTTAATATTAAGATGTCAATTCTCCCAAACTGATTTATATTCAAATTCCAAATAAAAAAATAATAAGCTCTTCGGTGTATAATCTGAAAAGCTCATTCTAAAATTTAAATGGAAATAAATACAGCATGATGATAATAATGCTGTATATAATTAATAATATAATAATAATGCTGTATAGTTTTCAATTCTGCATTTACAATTTCATGTGTTACACCTCATCAGTATAAATGACAGAATTCGGTTTTTTAATCTTTCCTTTTACTATGGGTAGTTGAAAGTTGCTAAGAGTAGATCTTACATGTTCCCACCACAGAAAAAGAAATGGTAATTAAGTGACGGGACAGACATATTAGCTAATGCTATAGTGGTAATCATTCTACAATATATAAATGTATCAAATCAATACATTATACACCTTAAACTTGCTGAGTGTTGTTATGTCAGTTATATTTCAATAAAGCTGGGGGGGAAATAGAAACAAAGACCAAGAATCTTTAAGAAAACCTATCTTTAGGGGCGCCTGGGTGGATCAGTCGGTTAAGCATCCAGCTTCGGTACAGGTCATGAACTCACGGTTTGGTTTTTTGAGTATGAAACCTGCGTTGGGCTGTGCACTGACAGCTTGGAGACTGCTTAGTATTCTTTGTCTCCCTCTCGTTCCGTCTGCCCCTCCCCTGCTTGTGGGCATGTGCACTTGCGCGCACACTCTCTCTCTCAAAATAAATCCAAAAACATTAAAAAAATTATTTTTAACTTTTATGTTAAACATATGTTAAGAGAAAAATGAAAATTTCACTAAGTATATACTCAAGAAAACTGAAAACATAAAAATGTACACAAATATGCTGCATAGCAGCATTTTTCTTAACAGCCAAAAAAGAAGTAACAACTCAAACGTCCATTAACTTCTGAGTAGATAAGCAAAATGAGGTATATCCAAATTGTTTTAAATTTTTTTTCAACGTTTATTTATTTTTGGGACAGAGAGAGACAGAGCATGAACGGGGGAGGGGCAGAGAGAGAGGGAGACACAGAATCGGAAACAGGCTCCAGGCTCTGAGCCATCAGCCCAGAGCCTGATGCAGGGCTCGAACTCACGGACCGCGAGATCATGACCTGGCTGAAGTCGGACGCTTTAAACGACCGCGCCACCCAGGCGCCCCCCAAATTGTTTTAAAAGTAGCATATCCATACACTGGAATACTATTCAGTCATAAAAAGGAATGGTGTACGGAGACATGCTAAGTGGGTGAAACATGAAAACATTATGCTAAGTGAAAGAAGCCAGACAAAAGGGCCACAAACTATATGAAACTACATTTATAAGAAATGTATGGGGTGGGCAAATCCATAGAGACACAACATAGATTACTGACTGCCAGGCAATGGAGGGGAAAGGCGATGAGGAGTGACTGCTCATGACTACAGAACCTCTTTGTGGAGTAATGGAAATATTCTGGAATTAAAAAGCGATGATGACTGCACAACAAACTTTATACCAATTTTTTAAATCTACCAAAAAAGAAAGAAAAACAAAACTGATGAGTGTATACTACCAGATTTCAAGACTTAATATAAAGTTACAATAATTAAGACAATTAGGTACTGGCATAAGGCTAGAAAAATTGACCAGTGGACAAAAAAGGCCTACACCACAGCAGACATGATTTTTAACAGACACAACACCACAGCAGAGTGGAGGAAGGGTAGATTTTTCCCATTAATAATAGAGAATGAGAATTAGTAAACTAAGATGAATTAGAAGCAAATAGCCAAAGTAAAAGGAGAGATTTAAAAAACTGAGAATTACATCATTTATACTGGTAAGGTCTAACACATGAAACTGGAAACACAAAAAGAGAATACAGAAAACAAGGCAGAAGCACTGTGTGTACAGTTAATGGCTGAGATCTTTCTAAAGCTGATGGAAGTTATCAAGTAAGGATTCAGGAATGCCTATGAATCCTAATCAGGGTAAGTACAAATGAAACCATCTATAGGACCATCAAAGAAAAATGCTCGGGGGGGGGGGGGGGGGGGGCGGTGGACAGGGAAAGAATATGGATGAATCTTAAAAACAGCTTGAGAGCTGACAGCGACCTTAAAAAAGGAATAATAAGACTGACACAGTGGAAATGACAAGAAATTATCTTTAAATCACTAACAGAAATAAAAACTTAGAATTCTGTAACATGTCAAAATATACTTCAAGAATGAAGAGAACATCTCTGGATCTAATCAACCAAATGTAAAATTTATTATTCAAATATTCAGACAAATTTAATTAAGTATAGGAAACAAACTGTACCATGAAAGTGATTATGCTAATTTAGTTGGTTATGATAAAAATTGATCAGGACAAATTATAGTTTCTATGATTATGATAAAAATGGATATGTTGCATCAGTCATTACACAGCATTTGCACACTGTTTAAGCTATTTATATATATATTTATATATATTCATATATATATATATATGAAAAGAATAATGATATAGTGTCTAGGATTTGTTTTGAAGTACTTCAGCAAAGAAAAAATAGCAGAGATAAAGGAAATGTGAAAACCATTAATAATACTGGAACGTGGATAATGGCTATGCGGTTTATTTACCTAAATATTTTTAAAAATTTTAAATTTCCTCCTTCAAAACTAAGTTTATTCACCACGGGCGGACAAGAATAAAAACAGACGTTACAGAATACTTTTCAAACAAAGAAAATCATACTTGATTGCAGCTCAAATGACAAAAAGGAAAAAAAGAGGGATTAAAATGGAATGAGATAAATCCAAATGAATACTGAATAAAAAAACCATAATAATTCATTTGGGAATTAAAATACACATAAAATTAAGGTGTAAAAGCACAACTTCATACAAGTCAGAAAGGTGGTAAATGTTCTAGAAATTTGCACTGTATAGTACAAACAGTAATTGGACTTCTGAATGTATAAAGGGTATATGTATATTATGACCACTGGGATAACTGCTAAAAAGAGTAAAGAGTAGAAAAATAGCCCCCCAAAATATAATCACCCAGAATAAGAGGAAAGGAAAGAGAAAACATCTAACTGGCAAAAGAAAAAACCTAGTAGAATACCCGTACATTAAAAACAGCAGATTTAGGGGTGCCGGGGCAGCTCAGTCAGTTAAGCATCCAACTTTGGCTCAGGTCATGATCCTGCAGGTTGTGACTTCAAGCCCCGGGTCAGGCTCTGTGCCACAGATACAGGATTCTGTGTCTCCCTCTCTCTCTGTCCCTCCCCTGCTCTCTCAAAAATAAATAAACATTAAAAAAAAAAAAAGATTTAAAAACAAATACATCAGTAATTACATTAAATGCAAATAAATATTCCAACTGAAAGACAAAGTATCAGACTCAATTTAAAAAAAGCAACTATAGGGGGCGCCGGGTGGCTCGGTCGGTTGGGCGTCCCACTTCAGCTCAGGTCACGATCTCGCGGTCCGTGAGTTCGAGCCCCGCGTCGGGCTATGGGCTGGTGGCTCAGAGCCTGGAGCCTGTTTCCGATTCTGTGTCTCCCTCTCTCTCTGCCCCTCCCCCGTTCATGCTCTGTCTCTCTCTGTCCCAAAAATAAATAAACGTTAAAAAAAATTAAAAAAAAAAAAAAAAAGCAACTATAGGGGCCCCTGGGTGGCTCAGTCGGTTAAGCGTCCGACTTCGGCTCAGGTCATGATCTCGCGGTCCGTGGGTTCGAGCCCCGCATCGGGCTCTGTGCTGACAGCTTAGAGCCTGGAGCCTGTTTCGGATTCTGTGTCTCCCTCTTTCTCTGACCCTCCCCTGTTCATGCTCTCTCTCTGTCTAAAAAATAAATAAATGTTAAAAAAAGAATTTTTTTTTTAATTTTTTTTTTCAACGTTTATTTTTTTTGGGGACAGAGAGAGACAGAGCATGAACGGGGGAGGGGCAGAGAGAGAGGGAGACACAGAATCGGAAACAGGCTCCAGGCTCTGAGCCACCAGCCCAGAGCCTGACGCGGGGCTCGAACTCACGGACCGCGAGATCGTGACCTGGCTGAAGTCGGACGCTTAACCGACTGCGCCACCCAGGCGCCCCAAAAAGAAATTTTTTAAAAAATAAAAAAAGCAACTATAAGCTGCCTATGAAAAATAAAGTTCAAAGTAAAAGGAAGGAAAAATATCTATCCTATTAATAGTAACCAAAGAAAGCTGATACAAAGCATATAAATTTCAAACAAAGTAATTTTAGAAAAAATAGCTATCGGGGATAAAGAGATAATTCCTAATAATGAAAGATTCAATTCACAAGAAAGATTACAATCATTCTAAATTTGTATGGTAACTTCAAAATACACAAAATAAAAATTGGTGAAACTCAAAATTAAATATCCACAGGCACAGTGACAAGAATTTAACATAGTGATCTTATGAACTAAAAGAAACCAAGGAATTAATCAATAAAGACACAATTCAAATAACACATTTAGCAAATCCACCTGAATGGACATAGCACAATTTACCAACAAGTGTAAATATTATTTTCACATATTTATGGAATAGTTATAAAAATTGATCCTCTACAATTCCCAACACAGACTGCAAGACTGACAGAGTAATTTTTGACCATATAGCAATTTAAACAGAAAACAATAACAAGATAACTAGAAAATCCTCATATATTTGGACATTAAGAAGTTCATTTCTTTAATGTTACTTACTAAAGTTGAATATATGCAAAGCCCATGAAGCAATAAATCAACTACTACATTCATTTCCAAGAAAACAGCATATTCAGTAGTACTAAAAGCACCATAATTGAACAACCCAAATATCAATCAATAGTACACTTATCAACAGTGGGCACATAATTTTTTTTTATTTAGACAACAGAATCTCAAACAGCAATAAAAAACAACCAAGTATCTACAATGCACTGATATAGATAAATTTAACAATCGTAACACTGAACCAAAGGCAGACCAAAAAACACATAAATGTAATTTTATATTATAAATGTAGACCCTATCCAACAAGCATTCAGAAATGTATAACTAAGTGTTTATACAATGAAAGAAACACCAAGAAAAGATTACTCTAAACGTTAGAACAATGTTTCCCTTTTAGAGAGTAAGGGAGAAATAAGTGGAAGGGAACATGAAGACACTTTTCAGAGTGTTGGAAAAAAAATTTTTTTAATTTTTTGTATGTTTTTATTTCTGAGAGAGAGAGAGAGAGAGAGAGAGAGAGAGAGAGAGAGAGAGAGAGAGCGAGCAGGGGAGGGGCACAGTGAGAGAGACACACAGAATCTGAAGCAGGATTCAGCTCTGAGCTGTCGGCACGAAGCCTGACGTGGGGCTCGAACTCATGGGCTGTGAGATTATGACCTGAGCCAAAGTCAGACACTTAACTGACTGAGCCACCCAGGGAACTCAGAAAATTATTTCTTGATTTGGTGATCACAGGGACAGTTTGTTTTGTCATAAATTGTTGGGTTATACAATTGTTTTCTGCACTTTTTCATAACAGCATTATATTTCATAGCTAGTATGTTTTGAAAAAAGTAAACAGGAAGTTGAGAAACTATAGTCACCTTCTAGCACCTTATGATCACAGTTGACTTTGCACTGCACCTGGGTGGCTCAGTTGGTTAAGCATCTGACGATCTCAGCTCAGGTCATGATCTCGTGGTTCGTGGGCTGAGTCCTGAGTTGGGGTGTGCCCTAACAGAGTGGAGCCTGCTTGGGATTCTCTCTCTCTCTCTCTCTCTCTCTCTCTCTCTCTCTCAAAATAAATAAACAAAATTAAAAAAAAAAAAAAAAAAAAGACTTTGCCCTAACATTTAATAAAAACCCCTTTGCTGGTGATGGTTTCAGTCTGGGTGAAATACATATATGATTCATACTATCTCTGAAAATACAAAAAGCTGGTTCCATTGCTTGCTTTGTAGGAGATAAAAGGGAGTGTGAGGAATACTTCTCTTCTTCAAACCTAATCTGTGATCTATTACAAAATTTTATACCTTCTGAAAGCATTACTTACTCAAACACATGCATTTTAGATCCTTAATTTCAAGACGGTTCCAAAAGAGTCTGATTTATAACAAAAGAGTTCTCTGAAAGTGCAATTTCTTGTCACAGCATTTTTCTATTCCAATGTAAATGCATGTCTCTACAAAATGACTATAACAATCCAAGAAAGCAAACACAAAATTGATCCTTCTAGCAACCCATGTAAGATTTTAATTAAAAACTCTGAGGTAAATTACGTAGGCAAAGGATTTCACTTAGTAATTACTTCCACAATCGGAAGATATAAAATGATTCTGAATAAAAAGGTACTCAAAGAATTGATAATTTATATACATATATATACATACACACATAAACATTTATTTTTTTGAGAGAGAGAGAGAGAGAGAGCACGAGCTGGAGAGAGGGGCAGAGGGAGAGAGAGAAAGAACCCCAGGCAGGCTCCATGCTCAGTGCAGAGTGCGATGAAGGGCTCAAGCCCACAATCCCAGGATCATGAACCAAGCCCAAGTCAGAAACTCAACTGACTAAGCCACCTAGGTGCCCTGATAAATTTCTTCTAAAAACCCTTCTTAAAAGGTTTTGTGACTTCTCAAACTGTTTTTCCTTTCTGTTAATCTATTGAAGAAAACAAAAAGAAAACCACAAACACAAAACCACCAACAGAATTCATTCAAGACAATATTCAAGCTCTTCTGTAACTGTAATATAAAGATAAAACCCTAATATATTTAATTATAAAAATTTCACTTATTTGTGCCAACACAGAATTGTAAATAAACACTTATCTTACTTATAATGTGAGAAAAAAGCACAGAAAAGAAGGTTTATAAAAAAAAAAAACCAGAGCTCCCACTGATTATTCATTACAAACATCAATAATACCACATATTCAACACACTAAAATATTGGTTCATATGTCTGAAGGTGCTTTAAACTAGCTGGAAAAACAGTATTCCTTCTTCACTCTTCTCAACCTTCTCAACGATATTACCAAACATACTGTGAACTTTAAATGCAAGAAATAGCATTACAATGCCAAAACTGCACATAACACTGGTCAATAGTTGAGGAGTATTGAGGCTGGGTAAAGGAAATGCAGTCCCTTTTAATTTTCCCTTTAATTTTGTTTTGTTTGATATTTTCCAAATTAAAAGGCTTCTAAAATTGCACACATCTAAAAACAAAAGGATTTAAGACCGTGTTCTAGAAGGTAGGAAAAAAGTGCTATGAATTGACTTAGAAAAGAACACAAAAATACTTAAGAATTTTCCCTCCTATTAATAAGTTTCTATTAACATGACACCAAAGGAACTTATAAATAACATAAACTGATATTTAATTACTTACATATCACTTTGTATTTATGTCAGCATAAAATGCATAATAAAAAGAGTGTATAATAAAAGAAGGTATATACCAGTAAACGTACTTGCATCATCCCTTTCTATTCTGGTGCCATCACTAGTTGACACACAAGTAAAGTGCAGGGGCTCAACTTCTAGAAGTCCAGTGAGAGATGTGAAACTACCTTCGGCAGCTGTGCAACTACTGACCTTTCCATTTCCTATTGCAGAAAAGAGACAAGTTTTATGATATGTAAATAAATTTTAAAAAGGCAACAGTCCTATGAAAAATTATACCTGCTACTACAATTTTAATTAGACAAGATGTATAAACACACAATCCTCATACAGGGCCATTCAATTAATATGAAACAGCAACAAGTGATCAAGATTTTAAATGAATAAAATATAATAAAACAGCTACTAATATTAGCTATTACACAATCTGTTGAGTATGCATAAAATCAGAATACATTCTGTGATGTCAACTGTATAAATATGACACTAAATAAAAACTAAAGAAACATTCTAAAATATTATCCAAATTTATCTATAAATAAATCTTTATGTTTCATATATATTATCAATTTTCTAGAATGAGGACTACTACTTTATAACCATAGAAAAACCCCTGAACAATGCTGAGGGTGAACAATGTTGGGGGTGCCAACCCAGCGCAGAGTCAGAAATCCACATGTAACTTCTGACTCCTCCAAAACTTGATGACTTAGAGCCTACTGTTGACCAGAAGCCTTATAGGTAATATAAGAGATGATTAACATATACTTTTCATGTCTTATGTAATATATACTGTATTCTTACACCGAAGTACACTAGAGAAAACAAAGTGTTAATGAGAAAATCACAAGTGAAAATACATTTACAGTATTATACAGTACTATATTTATTGAAAACAGTTCTGCATTAAGAGGACCCACACACTTCAAACTCATGTTGCTGAAGGGTTAACTGTAGTTTAAGTTAGCACATGTAGTTGAAAAATTAAATTAAATTAAATTAATTCACATGATCACAACTATGAACAGTAAAACCACAGCAAGAAGGCCAGACGGAAGAACACAAAAGAATTAACAGTGTATGTGTTATGGAGGAAAAGAGTTATTTTTGGTATTGTCCAAATTTTCTGGAATTAGTACTGCTTTAAACAGAATTCCTGAACAGATAAAATTAAACAGAAACCAAAGATGGAAAGAATGGGGAGATACAAAAGCTAATAACATCTGAAGGATTAAATGTAAGACTAAATTGTCATGACCATGTTCTCTAACATTTCACTGGTGCACACCATAGGACCTTACATGTATTTAAAAAAAAAAAAAAAGTATTTATTGAGCGCTTACTTAATACAAGACATAGGAAATGCATTAAAAAAAAGACAGGCCTCAGTCTCATGAAACACATATTTGGTGTTAATAGGTTAGTAGGCATTAAACAACTAATCATACAATTAAAAAAAAAAGTGCTTACCCCACAACCCAGCATTTGCAGTAGTAGGTATTTACCCAAAGAATACAAAAATACTAATTCAGAGAGATACATGCAGCACCCCGATGTTTACAACAGATGATCTACAAGAGCCAAATGTCCATCGACTGATTAATGGAAGAAGATGTGGGGTATGTACATACATATGTACACACACACACACACACACACACACACACACACACAGGAATATTACTCAGCCATAAAAAAGAATGAGATCTTGCTATCTGCAACAACATGAATGGAGCTAGAAAGTATTACGTTAAGCGAAGTAAGTTACAGAAAGACAAATACCATATGACTTCCACTCATATGTAGAATTAAGAAAGAAACAAAGGAAACGATCATAGGGAATAAAATAGAGAGGCAAACCAAGAAACAGACTTTGAACTACAGAGAACAAACTGACAGTTGCCAGACGGGAGGTGCGTGGGAGATGGTTAGACAAGAGCAATGCAGAAAGACCAGTTAGAACACTATTATTGTAGTCCATATTCAAGATGACTGGCTTTCCTGTAATCATGTGATCACGGGGGGTAAGAGAATAGATTTGAAATATATGATGGTGTAAAAGAGACAGCCTCACTGTTGACAGCCTCACTGTGGAGGCTGAGAAAGAGGTATCAAGGATGACATTCAGATTTCTGATTTGTGCCAGTGATGCCATTAACTGAGAAAACAAATACTGCACATGGACCAATACCGAGGAATAAAATAACGAGACAATGATATGGAGACTTAGGTCATGATTTCTAAGTCCCTTCTCCTGGGTCTTCTTTACGGAATGTGCTACTCTAGCGAATTTGTTCCCTGGCTTGACCTGAGCTTTATGGTCTTCTCCTTACACTCTCTCCATTCTGAATCTGGTATACAGAAAGACACCTATACATCTAGTTCTAGCCGTTCCTCTGAATTCCACTCATAAACTAATGTGTCACTTGGACAGAGATAGAGCAGCATAAAATAGAGCCTAAGTCATCAAACAGAGGAAGACACATACATCCACAGCAACATAAGCCATTAAAAAGCAAGTAACAGACCAGTAAGTATGATCTCTTTCATTAAAAATGTTCATGAACACGTGTAGCAAACAAGACTACACAGCTAAGCATCCTGTTAACAAAGGTAATCTAAGACGGTGGAAAGGTTGGAATTTAGGCACTTCACATATTATTTACATTTCTGTATTTGATTTTTCTCATTTGCTTTTTCTCGCAATTCATCTTTTAAAGTAAAAGAAACTGAAATTAACCCCAAAATTTACTTCTATTTAATGTGGTAATTATCTTAATATATTTACCAAAAATTCTAACATTGTGGTTTATTAGCAACACTTGTAGTAAGTTCAAATGGAAGAAAACAAAAAATAAAATAGTCATTGCCTTATTTAACAAAACTAGATAAACACCAAATTATAGCACTTGGAAAGGTTATACAGTGTTATACACTCAATCCTAAAAGCATTCTTTCAGAAATGTAAACAAGAATACATGTAACACTGTACAAAGTTTATCTGAGTATGCCAGTAGATACAGAAAATTATTTTTCTTTCTGCATCTTTACTTATTATAATAAATATACATTAATTTTTATTTTTGATATATGAAACTATTCTTTAATTTTGGGGACATCAAAGGCATACCAAATAAAACTGAAAGGCTACAACAAATAATCAAATTTTAAATAGTCTCTTATGAGCATTAAAGTCATACTGACATGCAAGGAAACACAAAAAAACAAACAAAACAACCCTTGCAAAAATAACTTCAGTAATTTTTCTGAGGGGGGAGTTAAGAAACAAAGGCATTTTCATGATTCACAGATGTTAAGTTCTGAAGAATTTTAGTTTTTAAAAACAGAATGTCGTAACTACAATCTATTAAGTCAATGATAGCTTAAATAGAAGAAATAAAATTCAGAAATTCCTTTATGTTACTACCTGAAAGGACATCTGATAAATCAATTTCATCTGACTGGACACCAATGCTGCTGTTGTACACATTTTTACAAGAAGAGCCGCTCATTTCCAAATCAAAGAGGACTGGATCAAATGGTGAGCTATATAATCCATATCTGAAAAATAAAATAATGTCCTAACAATTTTCCTGTTGGCCATCTAATTAACAAATTACCTATTTACTTCCATTTGAAAGCAGTTTGACACAGGGCAAAAGGAAACACTAACCAAATTTAACCCACTAAATTCAATGAATCTCAGTTATGTTCCCTGGAAACCTATACTCCAGAAGATGTGGTGCCAGAGACTCAACAAATGTGATTCCAATAAACTGGTAGCTAATGAACCAAGATTGAATCTTCATCTGCAGACTGAGGCAAGGAAGACATATCAGGCACCCTTCCCTCAACTCCATCATTAATTACATTGACTCAGCAGACAGTACAAAGGCTTTGAGTAAAATCTGATCAAAATCAAGATTTCTCCTCTAAAAGATTAAAAAATCATCATGTTAAATAAAAATACTTCAAATACTGAAGATCAGGCAAGAACTCAAATCTAACCATTAGCTATTTGTTTCATTATATTGGAAGTTTTTAGAAAAATCAACCAGCAGATGAAGAATAATAGTTAAGGCCTATAAGCGATTTATAGAACTTCAACCACAAAGTTTGAACAGTAAAGAAATTATCTTATGCTTCTTCAATTAACAAGAAACACCACTTTTAAGTATTTTAATACAATTGGTCCTCTGAATACTCATCTTCAGGACTTTCAAAATTGTTAAAAGGAATTATTTCAGAGAAAAGAGAGGAAAAGAAAACCTTAGACTAATATTTGGAAAAAGGAAAAGCATTTATTAAATTTTTGCAGGCAAATATATATTTTAGCAATTCTGAGCAAAGCTGGTATCATATCCTGAAATATCCATTATTAGTCACTACGTATATTAAAATACCTTGTCTGAAGTAAAGCTTCCATTGGCGTTAGCCTGTCCTGTAACTGTTTGGACACAGCAGTAAGCAAAGATGCACAAGCTGTACTGCACCCAGCCAAATCTTCATCTTTAACATAATTCAGTAAGACAAAATACCAATAGACAGAACCTGAAAACAATAAAAGCAAATCAATGTTTCTTTTCCTCATTTTTCTCTAACAAAGAGAACATCATATTACATATTTATCAGTAAGTCCCTTTACAAAGAAGGACCACCTCTTTGGAGGACTCTAGGAGGATAGTGACAGGGAATCTCCCATTTTTTAAGAGGTTTATCAAGTCAACCTAGTCATTCAGGTTTTCACTAACTTGAGATGACTCTGAGGGACATTTTAGAATAGCCGGAAAAGTACAGAAAAGTCTTCCAAACGATCCTCCCTGAAATACTGTTTGGTTTATACTAAAATTTTCAAAAACAATGGATGGCAATGAGCTCCTAGCAAGTAAATATAGTTATGCTATACCGCCAGTTAGACACAGACCAACACAGCTCAAAAGATGATCATCATGGTGTATTCTAAGGCTCTTCTGTAAAATTTGAGATATCTAAGTACACCCCAGAATTTAAGCATCCTATCTTGAAGACCATCCTCAAAAAAAACAATTTTAAACTGCAAAGACTATTAAGTGAGCAATCAAGTCCAAAACATCCTACTCTGTAGAACATAAAGTTAACCGTTTTACCCAAAATATGTTCAAGTAAATATAAATAGATTCTTTACCCAAATTAATGATAATATAACCACTTATCAACTAACTTTGAACAGTTTTTTTCTATAATACCACAAAGATCAAATCCTTGTGAAATATATTTATCTCATTGAGACAACTTGTTGAATAAATTGATTATTAAACAAAAGACTGTAAAAAATGTCTACAAAAAGATAATGTTAGGTTTAGAAGGGCAAATTAGTAGCTCTTTATAGCAACTAAAATGGCACAAAACATTGAAAATACTTGTAAAATTTTTATTGCTTTATATATGTGCTATTTTAGGGGGACTGCTTTATAAAGTGCTACTTGATAACTACATTCATTCTTTTCTTTTTCTACATTCATTCTTGAATGGCATGTTTATAGTCTTCAGGTGCTTTAAAAACCTACTGGCCCCTTTTCTAGTTTGCCAAAGTCCCAGCAACCACACACAATACACGCACGGACCATTTTCCTTAGGTCAT
Organism: Lynx canadensis; assembly: GCF_007474595.2. Taxonomy (NCBI): domain Eukaryota; kingdom Metazoa; phylum Chordata; class Mammalia; order Carnivora; family Felidae; genus Lynx; species Lynx canadensis. Next base: position 113,743,375 of record NC_044305.1, read on the forward strand.
CTCTCTGCACCTGCTGGCATTTTAGCAAATTTGGGAAGATGTGATCTATAGTCTGTGAACAACCAAACAACTTAACAATTTGAATGAGGTATAGAAAATGTATGAATTGAGACGACTTGCTATTTACTTAACTCTCCCACTTTTCCAACCAGTATTACTGAACAGAGTATCTGCCCACCTTCTCACAATCTGCCAACCCTTAGAGAAGCTAGAGAAAAAAGAGGGGCTAACTGAGGGGAAAATGTTGACTACATAATCTCAAATATATTGTGAGATATTTCCTATGACTACTGTTATTTGTGAGTAAACTAATTTCACATACCACCAGTTGCTGCTGCAGGTAAAAATGACATATTCTCAAGTAAGGCCTTCAACAGAACAGATCCAAATCCTGGTTGACACGGGTCACATTTGCCATTACTGAAAAAATTTAGAAGAAAAAAACTTAAATGTATCACCCAATGTCTAAATTCAATCCTAAACATGCTGTAGTACCTAAAACTAAATTTTAAAATGTATTCATACAGATTACAAGAAAAATCTGCCTTAAAGCCCCATATACATGCAGAAAGAACACAAGGACTGATTATACTGAAGGTCTTTGTCACGGTTTTCCTTTGCATTAACCATTCTCTTCCCCAAAAAGGATTAACAAGCAGGCATAGGCATTACTGACTATCAGTTTTTAAACATTTCCTAGATGGTTTAAGTCTCAGGGTCTAGAAGAAAGGTCTACACAATGTTACAAATAAACCTGGTAAGAATGTCACGTAACAGGGAATAATGCCTCAGGTGAAGAATCAAACGACAATCAGGGAAGATAAAAAGTGGGGGAAGGGTTCCCCTTACAAAACTTCCCAAAATGCTACCAATAGGTAAAGAAGCCTGGTAGACTTCTTTTATTAAAAGACTTATGCAAGTCGACATTTTCCCCCTAAAAACCTAAAATTCTTTCTTAGAATCTCAATAATCCTCAGGGCACCTGAGTGGTTCAGTCGGTTTAGCATCCAACTCTTGATTTCAGCTCATATCATGATATCAGAGTTTGTTCCAGAGTTCAAGTGCCACATTGGGCCTCACGTTGACCTTGGAATTCTCTCCCCTCCCCTGCCCCTCCCCTACCCTTCCCCTGTTCGTGTTTTTTCTCTCTCTGAAAATAAGTAAATAAACTTAAAAAAAAACAACAAGCAACAACAACAAAAAAACCCAAGAGTCTTGGGCGCCCAGGTAGCTCAGTTGGTTAAGCATCTGACTTTCCTCAGGTCACGATCTTCTGGTTCATGAGTTTGAGCCTCACATAAGGCCATCTGGCACGCTCTTGCTCTCAAAAATAAATAAATATTTAAAAAAAAAAAAAAAAAGACTGAGTAACCCTCATCAACTTTCGAGACTTTTTTAACTTACGAAAATTCTTCTGTTATACATTCATTCACCAAGTATCAAATTACACTACAGACACAGCATCACCTATGAAACTATAGCTGCACCTACAAAGTGTACTTTCAACTTAAAAAACCACTAACCTAATGCACAAGGCTAGAAATCGGGCACACTTATGGGCTATGCTGCGTCCCGCCTCAAAGAAGCATACACGCACAATGTCTGAAAGACATTTTCGTGTTTTTGAAAGCAGGCTCTCATTTCCTTCTTTGGAGCTGCAAAACAATAGCAGATATTTAGACTCATCTTGAACTTCTACTCATAATCTCCAAATAGCTATCATCAGTTGTTAGTAAAATCTTAATTATTAACCTTCCAGGTCCATTCGAATGTACTCCAGCTAACCAACAAAGGGTATCCAACACAAGGCTCTGGGCATGTTCTGTGATTTGGCCATCATCTGCTTTTCTACAAAGCGTGTTAAGAAGCTTCTCATGAAATTCTGAAAACTGTAACATAGCACATCGTTGCACTCTAAAAAACAGAAGATATAAACACATTAACAACCAAAATAGAACAGTTATGACTAAACCTACCACAACCTGGTTGGTTATTTGAAATCATGAATATCACAATTTATTTTTTTTTTTTTTTAAAGTTTATTTATTTTTGGGACAGAGAGAGACAGAGCATGAACGGGCGAGGGGCAGAGAGAGAGGGAGACACAGAATCAGAAACAGGCTCCAGGCTCTGAGCCATCAGCCCAGAGCCTGACGCGGGGCTCGAACTCACGGACCGCGAGATCGTGACCTGGCTGAAGTCGGACGCTTAACCGACTGCGCCACCCAGGCGCCCCGAATATCACAATTTAAAATATGTTTTTGAAATTAAATATTAAGAATGGAATGTTGACCTATTAATTTAAGGTTATGGTATTAAAAGGTCAAAACAGCATATAAGCAATACTTCGTTTATAGAAAGTTTTAAAAGAAATGAAGTTTACAATAATGTACTATATTCTGACAAAGAGTGAATAAAACTTCAAATTATATTTATGTCTTTCCTCGTTCTACAAATATTATATTCCTGGTATATACCAAGCACGTACAGATACCTGGGATAAACCAATGAAGTAGAAAGATAATTCATACCCTCATTGAGATTACAAATACTTAAGTGAAATGGAGACCAAACAAAAATTTTCAAGTAAAAGATTTAAAAATTTTATGTGTGGGGTGCCTGGGTGGTTCAGTTTGTTAAGCGTCCAACTTTGGCTCAGTCATGAACTCGAGGTTATTGAGTTCAAGCCCCATGTCGGGCTCTGTGCTAACAGCTCAGAACCTGGAGCCTGCTTCAGGTTCCGTGACTCCCTGTCTCTCTGCCCCCGCCCTGCCCGTCCCCCGCTCACACTTTGTCTCTCACATAAATAAACAAAAATAATTTTTTTTTTCCATTTTACGTGTGTGTGTTAATGTTTATTAGAATTCATCCTTTGTACATTTATTACCAGGAGAATAGCAGAAGAAGGAAATGAGGTTACCTTTCCTTAGAAATTGAAGTTTTCTTAAATCTTCGAATGGTGACTGAGACCTCTTGCAGTAAGTCACAGCCCCGGAGGTTCTCAGATTTGCGGGCGCTACTTGAATTTTCATTCTTAACGTTAGATGATTTTTCCTAAACATACAAAAACAAATAACTCAATGAACAACAAATGAAACTAAAAAAGCATTTACCATTTAAATAAAGTTTTTTTAAAAGGAAAATAACTGTATTATGACTATCAAAACAGAAATATCAAATTAAAATGAAAGCTTTTACCCTCATATTCAGTAAATGACTAATTTCCCCCAGTATTTATAACGGGGAAAAAACAAAGTGGCTGTTTTAAAGGCAATAACCCAATGATTATAGATTAGAAAGCCAAAGTCCTGAGTCCAAGTCCCAGCCACAGCACTTAGAAGCGATATGAAATATGACAGCTCCCCATCTCCAAGGTTCACTCACTTTCAATATGAAAAATGGAGATAATAATAGCACCTGCTCTGCCTACCTCAGAGTTATTTTGAGGATTAAATCAGATAAAGTACACAGAAGTCCTTGAAAAATTGGAAGACCTATACAAATATAAGATGATTGGTGTTACTGATATTGCTATTGTTGCTTATGAATAATGATGATAGAGAAACAAAAATCTCCAGAGTTCAGGAAAATCCAAGATTAGACAATTATGAAGAGACTGCATGGTACATAGCTAGTTGTAGAAAATCAACCTTGAAATTAGGATTTATCTCTAACATTACTCCCCAACTTCTCTTCCTGCATCCTCCCAAATGTTTACCCAAAAAAAAGTGGTGAGTTACCAGTAAAGGACATAGAAACAAACTCTAAAACCTAAATAAAGAGGTATTATGGTCTAAAACAATTATAAAGGGAAATATCTGCTAACAATTAGTCTGCTGAGCATACTTTATAAATGCTTGCTTACAGTTAATTCAAAATAGATTCTTCTTAATTGTATATTTAAAGTCAGTCACTGCAAGGAAAAATTATAAACAAAGTGTCTATTGAAAAATCAATAAAGGGTCATACTACTTCAAGAGTGTGTCAGATCTTGTCCACCATGTCTATAATAGCACTGCTGTAGTTCAAAATGGCACAGCTTCATACCTTGCCTGCTGCAACTTTTGCCAAGAGTGAAGCAAGTGAATAACCCTTGTTACTCTGGTGTTTTAAGGATGGAAGTCTTACTACCGGGCGTATACCACCATTACAGATCTCATCGCTTCCTCTTTCATTTACTGCCTTGACGTGGATTAAAAAGGAACGGTATTTTCCTCCTGCCATACCTAGAGGAGACAACACAGAATGGGAAACATAACCAAATCACCAAAAGAACGAATTGTTTTTCACCTTAACAGAGCAAGTTATGTAATTAATTCCACAAATTTTCAAATTATTGAGTCTCATCACTGAATAACCTTCCTATGTTGGTAGCAAAATAACAAAAAGCACAGGGACTATACCAACAACAGAAGACAGAAAATTCTGACTAATGTTACAAACATTTTGCATATCTTTCCCTGGCGAAATGATACATTTTAATAACATTTTGTCAACTATGGGAAAAACACAAAGATAAAACTACCTTTCAGTGAGCACCACTGATCGATAATGGAAGGTATCATTCTGTGAATGCATCCGGTCCTCTTACACACACACGCACACAGACATACGCACATATACACAAGCACAAAAAGCACAGGCTTTGGCGTCACGACCTGGGTCTGAGTAATGGCTCAGTTATTTATTAGATATGTGCCCGATAATCTCCTGTGGTTCAGTTCCTTCAAATGTAAAATGGGAATAAGGGTACCTACCTCAAAAGTACCTAAAACACAATTGTGCATGGCACAAAGAGAGCACTCAATAAATACTGGTCGTTACTATCACCAGTACATTTTGCTTCCTTTTAACTAAACTGAGATCATACCACACAATCCATATGTAAAATATACTGCAAAAATAACCTCAAATTAATACACTCACCAGTAAACCATCAGCCTATTGTATCTCACAGGTATTAAATCGTTCTGTAATTACAAAAGCTACCTTTGTTGTTTTCCACTGATCCACCTGCCTACTGTGCTAACATTACACTGTTATAATCTTATTGTTGTGTTATTACTCTTTGTTTTAGTATCTGACAAGACCCTCCCTCTCTGTTTTCTTTTTCCAAACCTCTTTGACCCAGATCTTCCTTTTACTCTAAAAATTTAGCAATCATTTTCTCCAGTACCAAAGATTTCTGGAGAATTTGGAAAGGAAAAAAAAAACCATCTTCAGTAAATTCTAGGAAAGTTAACACTTTTAAATTTAGTCTTTTGAAATACATGTCATATAATTCCACCCTCCATTTTGTCAAAGCCAACATCTTTATATTCATATACAAATTTACGTTTCACAGTCTCATTCAACAAAAGTTAAGTTATACTCTCAGCAATACAAGAGATCTTATTAGTCTTGCTCACTGCTGTACCCCAGCACGTAGCATAACACACCACAGGATGTCATAAACTTAATGAAAGAATGAGCTGTAGTCAAGAGAGCACATTAAACTCGTATACAACACATACTATGCATCTAACGGTAAATGTGTAAATGTGGACAGCTATTACGAAGGGAATGTACACAAATGAAAACCGTTGTTATTTAGGTGGTGAGGTACTTTCTGGCTTGAGGAAGGATCACCACATCCCATCCCACATCCAAACTTACTTTAATAATCAAGGTAGGTACTTTGTTGGCTTTTTTAATTTACTGGGAAATGAAGGCTGATATATAAACATCCTACTACTGTAATATCTACCATCTACATAAGAGCCAATTACTTTTAATACACATTAATTAAAATGTGTATATGTGAGAAACTCAATAATTACATCTGATGTTATCAAAACTCTTCTATAAAAACCCTCAAGAGGAAATATTACAACAATAAAAATAAATAAATAAAATACAACAAATCAAGACAGAGAACTCTAAGTTGACGGGAAAGGCAACCATGCCAGAACATGTCACCTGGTTACTCAAAAAAGCTCTGCTATATCACACTAAGTCTGCAAATATTCATTTTTTTTATACTTTCTCAAAAAGTACTGAAACCTCCAAAACACAGAAAGTAGTATCAGAGTCACTTCTGAGAAGAAGGGACCTCAGTTATCAGGAAACTGGTGCAACTATTAATGCAAATCCCAAACAAAAAAGTATCTTAGTTTTGTGAGACCAGTTTAAAAAAATCTATTTCACATTTGTGGCATTATCTATCCTGCTTTCGTAAAATATGTTACTTCACCTTTAACAAGTTTGGGGCTTGTTAATGTCAACATCCCAGCATGCCCTGAGAGACTCAAGGCCACTAGCAAGCCATACTGGTCCACACAGAATGTCTTCTTTGTGATCTTCTAAAAATGGACACAATCTAAGACCTAAAAAGAAAAAAACATCATTTTCTTTTAAATTAGCTTAGAATTTAAAATAAGTAATAAGCAAATATCTATCCCATTTATGATACCACCACACAATATACCATAATTCGAATGTGTTCAAGTAAGAATTCACTATCATGCTAAGGAAATATAGTCAAAGATCTGATACATTTTCACATATCTGACATATGTTGCTTTCCATTCCCATATTATTTACATTCACCTTGATTTTCCAAAAATATTACAAAACCATGACATGATTTTAAATCTTGGGATATTAAAAAACAAGAATGCAAGTATTAGCGCAGCTGTGTTCACAAAGATGAGCTGAAAGTTAAAGCATATTGCCAAAGCAGAATTACAGGTTATTTTTTAATTGTATTTTTAAAACCATGTTTTTGCAAGCCATAAGGAAATCTTTGCCCAACATGATGCATTTTGGATCACTATTCCTTTTACTGTCATGGACAACAGCTCTGTAATTTCACTCACACTGTGATTCCTCTACATCCATGTGCTGCATTTCTTCATTCAAATCAACCAGGGACGGTTTCCCATTTTGTTCCACTTCAATGTTAAGAGCTGGAGACAAAGGAAAGGTGATCTGCCTATCTACTGCTGTTTCTAGAGGATAAAAATATTAGTAAACTTAATTTTGCTTAATATCAATAATTTATGTGCCTGAAATTCTAAAACCTTGTTATATTGGGAACCTACTGTGATTTTTATCACAGATGCTACAAATGGTTGTCAGAAGAAGAAAAAGTTAGGTCCCATTGTTTCATCAACTAATTCTCTCTTTTAATGGAATTCAATATTCACCTGAGAAATAATGTGCTGGCAACTAACTAAAAGTTCATACCCTAGGCTGCAGAGTACAAACACCTGCAAAGTTTTCAAAACACCAGTGGCCTAAATCCTAGACCCAATTTAATAGAATCTGTCACGATTCAAAAAATGCACCACACACACACACACACACACACACACACACACACACACACGTACATATGTATTTTTGAAAATAAGGAATTTTTCGTGTTTCATTGTTTCTAACCCTGGTGTAAAGCAGCCATGTGATATGGTAATATGAAATTATCTCCAGCCTTTTAATTAAATCCGCTTAAGCAGTAAACACCAGACAGTAACGTCTAGTTCCCAACATGTTACATGTGTACAATCTATTTCAACGAACTCAAAATACCAAAGTCTGAACTTGTAAAAAAAAAAAAAAAAAAAAAAAAAAAAGCAAATAAAGTTGGGTGTATTTCTGGCATTATGTGAAAGGCTGAGTTTCACCAATAGTCTGAAGAGTATATGACTTCATTAACAAAGTCTTTTCCCAATTGGGTCTCCACGTTAGGAAGAAAAACCTGTAAGTCTAGTAGTGATGAAAGTGAAACTAATTAGAAAGGAACTAACTGAATTTCCCAAATAGCATAATTACATTATTCCAGTTTATGCATTTCCATACAATACTGAACTACCAAAAACCTCTAAAATGTTCTAGAAGTAACTTTTTCTAAAATAAAACGACCAGGAGCAGAGCAGAAAACAAATATGGGGGTAGGGGAGAGAGCAGAGAGGAGGCAGGGGAGGGATCTGAAAACCTAGACAGTCAAGTTGAACATCAGTTTGTTTGTTTTTTAAAGAAATAAACTGCAAATCTTCAAATATAAATTCTGATTCATTCTTACCATGACTTTCCCTAAGCCCCGGAGCTTTATTTTTCAGCAGTGTCACTTGTATCTGCGGAATATTGGTGATGTTTGAGTTCAAAACAAATTTGAAGTCCACATGCAACCATACAGGCTTTAGGTAGAACCAATTCAAAACACATGTTCATCCCAGCTATTGCTGTCAAATAAGGGGGAAAATGCTAAATACAGCAAAATCTTTCGCCTGACCAAACCACACTGTCATTAAACACTTTTCATATTCTTGGATTTGCAGCCTCCAACAAAACTCAGTGCCTCTCAATGGGATCAAGAGAGAAGACAAGCAGCTCCCAAAAGAGAGGTTAATCTTAGCGCAATAATTGATCTTACCTTAGAAAGTGACACCTACCCTGTGAACTGAACATTACAATAAACCCTGTTTCTTACACTATGGAGCATTATGCATCAGAATTGTCTGCAGATTCCTGGGCCCCACCTGAAATCTATGAGTGGGGTCCCAGGAATCTGCATTTTAAAACAAGAACTTCTTGGGGCGTGTGGGTGGCTCAGTTAAGTGTCTGACTCTTGCCCTTGGCTTAGGTCATGATCTCACGGTCTGTGGGATCGAGCCCCACACCACGCTCTGCGCTGACAGCTTACTGTCTTTCTATCCCCACTAGGATAGAAATTCCAGCGACAACCATATTACTAGTGTCTACAGGAGTGACTGCACAAAGCAACCATTTATCTATCTAGTAAATCAACTTGTGAACTGAGTGACCAAACTAATTGCAATGGTGGATTACTCTCACTATTTTATCCTACAACTAATATAGAAATTTCCAAAATTAAGGTGACAAATGAAAAGAAAAAAGTTATTAATAGAAAAAGTTAAGAGAAACAATATATTTAAGAATTTTATGTTGCCTCTAACAAATATATAATGTAGACTTAAAATTTAATACCCTGAAACAATGTTTTACCTGTCAGTCTGTAGTTTCCAAGTTCTAGTATGCTGAGCAGCATCTCCGTGGTGTTGCTGATGTAAATGTTGAGGATGCCTCCTTTGCTGCTGTTCTTGCTGAACTTCTACCCAGCATGGAGGAACAGTGGCTGAAAACCGTGGGGTCAAAGTCTCAAAGCGGGTTAGCTCCACTAGAGATGTCAGGATGTCAAGGGTGAATGGCTGGTCCACCAATAAATCAACTCCTTAACAACAGTAAATATTGAATTTGAAATAGGTTTTTAAAACAAAGTAGTTTTAATCTGTGTTTTCTGTCTAATCAATTACAACAACTGCAAAATATCCTGAAAGGTGTTATATATATACATATATATATATATGTGTGTGTGTGTATATATATGTATGTGTGTGTATATGTGTATATATATAATATATTTTTTTTTTTTAATTTTTCAGAAAGACAGAGACAGGTCAAATAGAGGAGGGGGAGAGAGAGGAGAGAGAGGAGAGAGAGAGAGAGAGAGGAAGAGAGAAAATCCCAAGCAGGGTCTGCGCTGCCAGCAAAGAGCCAGACATGGGGCTCAAACTCACGAAACTGTGAGATCAGGATTTGAGCCAAAACCAAGAGTTGGACACTTAACCAAATGAGCCACCCAGGTGCCTCTCTTGAGAGTTATTAATGAGAGCTAAGAGATCTACAGGCAAATGAAGAAACTAGCACTGACTACATAATGGCCACAATGAAAATCCACTTGAATATTTTAGATTACAGACAGGGTACCTCTTACTGGACAAACCCAAACTCAACCTGTTAGAAGAGCCTTGACTGGGGTGCCTGGGCGGCTCAGTCGGTTGAGCATGCAATTCTTGATATCAGCTCAAGTCATGACCCCAGGGTTGTGGGATCGAGCCATGAGTTGGGCTCTGTGCTGAGCATAGAGTCTGCTTAAGATATTCTCTCTCTCTCTCTCTCTCTCTCTCTCTCTCTCTCTCTCTCTCTTCCCCTTCTAGCCTTCTCCCCTGCTTGTGTGTTCTCTCAAAAATAAAAATAAAGAGAAAAAATAGTTCTGACTGAGCTCTAACCAGCCCTAAGTTAATAAGGGCAACAAAAGTAGTGCTGAAAGGCAAGCCAAATCTGTATCAAACCAATAAATAACTTTTAGACTTTGTTATTTACAAAACAAAATGCTAAGCATCAGTAAGTACATAACATCTGCCCTTTTTTACTTTATAAAAAAGTAATTTTAAAAAGGCAAAGCTATACTGATGGCAAATAAATACTTACAAGCTAAAAGCTTAGGGAATAAAATGTGTTAAGAGCTAAGAGTAAAACATTAACAGCACTAACAGCATTAACTGTGGAAGCACAAAGAAGAGTTCAGGGTAACATGTAAACAGCATGAAATGGAATCATATACTTAAGAAATCATGAAAAATTTATTGTAACTAAACACAGAGAATAAAATTATAGAGTTACTTCAAAGAAGTCCACAAAGCAAATTAGAATTTCAACAGGAGTAACATGTTAGCATTACTTTTTCTGAAAAAGCAGCTCTGGAGGGCAGTATAGAAAGAACATAGATAGGAGAAGACATACGAACAACAAACAAAAACAAACCTGTGTAATGATGCACAATGGGGCAACAAAAATCTGAATATCGTGCCCCAGGGAGAGAGTATTTTTTAGCTTTTCAATTCCAGTAGTGATATCAGTAATATTAGCCACTCCATTGATTTTATACTCACTTAATGAACTCCTCTATTTCATGCTACTTCCCTCCCTAACTACACCAAAAGCTCCTTAATGGCCAAAATTGTGTTTTTGCCTCTTAGGTGACATGGCCAATATTGGCCAACCTACCACAGGTGAAAAAGCATTTTTTATTTTAATGTTTACAACAATTTCTAACTACAGAAAATAATAGTGATATATAATAAACAAAATCAAGCCTAGTAAAAGAATGGCAACCAGGAAATGAATTCCCTCAACTAAGTAACCAACAGTTGACTGTAAAAACTGAAAGAATGTTTAAGATTATTTAAGAATCAGAAATCTTTGAACATCACAAGAATTTCTGTTTTAAGAGTCATTTAAAATTAAACTCAGTATCATACCTGAAATGCCAGGACTTGAAGGATTTGATAAAGGTTTGGAACCTTCTGAAGATGGTTCTATTCCTTTAGAAAGAGCTCCATCCACTAGTATATCAGCTTCATCAATATCGTCACAAGCTCCTCCAATTTGGAGAAAATGAAGCTCACCGCCTACAGTGTAGTAAAATTTTATCACAAAGGCACACAGAGTATGGGTAAACATACAAGTGTACACTACATAGGTAAGAAACTTAATTCAGTATCATTCAACAGGCAGATAAAGGGGGCTGCCAAAGTGACATATCTCCCAGAATTTAGAAATTAAGTTGACAAGGCACTTCAAAATGAAAATTTAATACAGAAAATGGCAAACACATAAACATATATGAAAACAGTTATTTACCTAGTACTAACTACATGTAAAACACTACCTTAAATGCTTAAAAATTCATTTAATCTTCACAAAAACCCTTGAGATAAGGACTATTACTGTGACCACTTTACAGATAAGGAAACTGATGCACCAGCTCTGTATCTCAGAAGTAACGAAAATAGAGTCTTAATTTTTTGAAGTATTCATAATGAAATAAATTCAATTTCTATTTTTTATATCTCTCACATAAAAAAACTGAAAGCAAACTTAGCAAATATTTAAGACAAAAATCAATGGATAAAAGTATATCCTAACAAAAGTATTTAGAGATTCACTTCCACCATGACAGAACAGAGAATGAGGAAGATGATAAATTCACTTCCTGAAAACCAACTACAAAGCTAGACAAAACTGTCCTTCAACCAGGGTGGGTGGGGCAAAGCCATGAAAACCAGAAGGACTGCTACTGCACAGAGGACAGCTGTCAGTTTAAAGGGCTCAGTCGACAAAATGAGGTGTATCAGCTCTGCTACCTGAAGTCAAGACCCTGTCTGGAGCAAGCAAAGCACTTAATAGAAAGTTGTAAGAAGTGAAAAGAAACATAGGGGGCTTGGTAAACTCTCCACATACTACACAAGGATCAGAGGTTGTACACATGTGTAGCAAAACCAGACCCGGCACAAGCTATCCATATATTCTCAGTCAACTAAGTACCATGCATATGCAGAAAAGATGTGAGAGGGCATAACATAAAATAAAAACAAAGAAAACAAAAGCCAAGGCACACCTGGATACAGACTTACTGGTGAGGTTGCTTAAGCACAATCACTTATCAAAATCTTTGGCTGACCACTAAGCCACGTGGACACAGAGGCAACAAACGAATAATTTAAAAATTAAAACCAGGGGGGGTAAAATGACGAGAGACATGACTGCAAGACTGAAAAGAAACAAATTACAGAAATATAGTCCTGGTGGGTTAGCAAACAAACAAAGCAACAACAACCTCCAAAGTGGGGGGAATCAGAATCCAGAATTCTACAATGTTGTTTAAAACGTTCAGTATTAAATTAAGAATTGTAAGACATGTGAATAAAGAGTGACCCATGCCTAAGGAAAACAAAATCACTGAGAAATATCTCTGAGTTCCCAAGATTTAGATTTGGCAGACAAGGACTTCAAAGAAGCCACTGTGAATATTTTTACAGAATAACAGGAAATCAGGTATGGAGAATTACAGGAACAAATGGTGGAAATGACTCAACAAGCGAAGAATCTCAACAACAAAAAATTATTTTAAAGAACAAAAGGGAAATTCTGGAGTTGAAACATAAAATTCCTAAAATGAAAAGTTCACCAGAGAGACTCAAAGCAGATTTGAGATGGCAGAAGGAATCATAAAATAAAAACTGAGTATAACTAATTAGCCAATCTGAATAAAAGAAAAAGATTTTTTTTAAGTGGAAATCATCTCAGATACATAGGACAGATCGAGTATAAGAGGGTACATGTAATGGGAATTCCAGAAAAAAGAGAAGAGAACAAGGCAAGGGGAAACTGATGAAATACTGGGAAAAAACTCCCAAATTTGAAGAAAAACATTACACTGCAAATCCAACCAATTCAATGAACTTCAAGTAGGAGAAATACAAAGAGATTCACAGATACCTATGTTATAGTCAAACAGCTCCAAGTTACTCAATGAGAAAATCTTAAATGCAACAAGTTAAATATGATCATCAGGTGGAATAACTACGATGCAAAATGAAACAAGTCCAGAAATAGTCAACCAATAACTCTACATTCAGTACTACCCTCAACGATGAAAGAAAACAATACCAAATTTACACACACACACACACACACACACACACACACACACACGTACCAGAAATGATAAGGTGGCAAACACAATGTATATTTTTTCTCATTTCTTTGAAAACTTTTTCCAAAGACAAAGATGGTAGAAAACAACTTTTTGGTTGGGTTTATAACTTATCTAAATGTAAATATATAAAACCATAGTGGCACAAGAGGACAAAAGAAAAAAGATCAAAGTATATTTTACTAGAATTAAGTAATTAGCATTATTCTAAAGTAGACTGTGACAAATTAAATCACTAAGAACAGAACTCCAAAAAAAGTATTTAAAAAACAATATAAACAAAGGCAGCAGTAACGTCACACCAAACAGCTGAGTGGGAAGTTCTAGGTAGGGAGCTCTAGAGGTCAGCTACTGAACTAGAAAGAGTGACTGAGAAATCAACTATTTCCGAACTCTGGAACCCAACCAGAAACAGCAATCAGAGGATGCTTCATAAAAGGAAAGGCTGCTGATCTTCCCTGAAAGTAGAACCCACTGCCACCCCCATTCCTCAGCCCTGTGCCAGCCATGGGGAAAGTGGCCCACACTTCTGGAGTGGCTGGCTGGTGGCAGGGTGGCCAGTAGTGACCTTATTTCCTTGTTTCACATACAGGTATATGTATGTGTATGTATATTCTATTTGTGAACTTTAATCAAACACAGCCGCATCAAATCTACCTTTAAGTACATTATTACTATTTGAAATTAACTTACAACATTAGTTATAGATTTTAATCAAAAGGTTCAATAATTCTCCACAAGACAACGAGTTTTATGTTATCTGAATATAGTCTTAGGACAGTGTCATGTCCATCTGATTCAGTCTGCAAACCTTTTTAAAAATTTTACAACTGCTTTATGGACTGTCCTATACATTTTAACACATCAACTTTTCTTTCCTCTTTTTTGTTACTAATATTTTCAAATGCATCTTCATCAGTTAATCCTTGAAGAACTAGGGGATAATTTTCAAAGTGATTAATTTCGCAGGCTTTTTCTTGTCCTTCGATTCATCTGGATAAGTTCTCTCTCACATGAGATCAATTCCTAGAACTTTTCATTATCCAAACTCCAAGAACACATTAACCTGTTTAAACACTACTTCTCCTCTGACTCACCAAAAGCATATCTCATCAAATAATTAAAATCATTAAACACTGACTGCATTTCTGGAAAATATTAGTATCTTACACAGATGTGCCCTGGGGCAGGGTCACTCAGGTTTCAAATCCACTCTGGATGGCCTATGGCAAAGTAAAATTGTTTTTCATTTTTAAAATCTTTCACATTCAAAGATTCCAAAAGCCTCAATGTACAAGACTTTGGCTTTTGTTACATTCTGGCAATATAATGTAGTTTAAGCACCCGGACAACAGATACCCCAGGTATGAATGCTGACTCTGTCATTTATTAGCTCTGTGACTTAGGCAAGTTACTTAACCTCTCTTTCCTTCAGTTTCCTTATCTGTAAAATGGAGACAGTAATTGTATATACCTCATAAAGTTGGCACGATGACTAAATAAATTAACAGAAGTAAAGTTCTCACAACAGTGAACAGGCACATAACGTAATCAATGAATTCAAGTTATCCTTCATACCACATAGTATTTTAATGATTTTTCTAAACTTTATTAACTCTAATTCAAAGTTTTATTGAAGTTATTCTGCATTGCTCATTTTTTAAATTAATCTATTTGGATTTTGATGTTATATCAAGATTTTTCTTCCCCTTATTTCACTAGATGTATTCCAAACAAGGCAATCTGAATGAACCACTATATTCACCACTACCCTTCTTGGCCAAACTCTTGGAATCTTTATGAAAGTGAGGAAAAACTCAGGTTACTTCCTCCCAAGAACCACAAGTGAGATGGGTAACTTCCTCACACCCAGTTCCTCTCTGAAGCACCGGTTACAGTTACCTGGGTTTCAAACATCTCCTGGCCCTAAACTCCTACTACACTATCAATAAGACTATTCATTGTGCCTATTATGATCAGCAATCCTTTTCAAAAACGGCTTTATCTTTCCAACTTAAAATATATAAAATAAGAAAGGAGAAGGGAAAATGCACACTGTTTGTTACTCTGTATGGGGCCTCAGATGTTGCAAAACTGATTTAACTATCAGCCAAAGGTTGGGAGTAAATCAGACAAGGAAAGTTTATTTGGCAAAACTAGTAATTTGTTAAATATTTTATTTCAGGAGGAAATAATGACCAGTATATGCTCTATGCCAAAAACTGTACATACATTATCTCATTTAATTCTAAGAAGCCTAAAAACAGGCCTTCTGATCCTCATTTATAAATACACAAAGGTTTACTGAGTTCAAAGTAACTTGCCCAAGGCCACAAATTTGAGCAGATGCAGAGTCAGGACTCACAGAAACAACAGCAGGTTATTTTCTTGAGGTTAAAGCAGAGAAGATACTTTCTGAGAGACTTATTAACTTATTTACAATTAGAATCCTTACCTAGGGCAGTAGAAAAAAGTTTTAAAATGTTAAAACAGTAGAAAGATTTACCACTTCATTCTAAAAAAAAAAACATATTTCACTGCATCTATATGGATCTAAAATTCATACTAGGTATGCACATAAGTGAATGCCACATACACAGATTTTATAAGATTTGTAGAAGAACCAAACAAACCCATCTGCTTACCTTTGGTGCATGCACACAGCCTGTCTGTACCCGAGCAGTAAATGACAGAAACAAATGTGTCCTGTTCTTCAGTGCCCTCCTTTTTGGGAGGTTCCACTTTGGCCAAAATTTCAAAATTTGAAAGATCTAATATTTTTACATATCCTCCCTGAGTGGTTATTACCAGGTGTCCAAGAGTAGAAATATCAGCCTTTTTTTCTCTTTCAATGCCATTCTTTGAGGTTAACTGCATTTCTTCAACAGGCTCCTCACAGTCGTCTTCTCGATTATCCAATATATCTGGTGGAAGCAAAATGAGCGAGGTAATTGTGTCCTGGGGGTCTTTGATATGTTGGATTTTTATTGGCTCCTCTTCTAAAGTCACTATCCGAGTGGCATAATTCATTTTATAAAGTATTAAATATCCACCACTAACGTTCCTCTGCTCAGGCTGAATTATCAAAGGAGTCTGTACGTCTGCTGGTGATTCATGTTGGATTACACTAATATTTGCACCATTCACTACAGCAAGATTTGATTCCAGCTCGCCTTTCCGTCTATTACATAGTGCAGAGTTTAATTTATTTAAATTATTCAAGGCCTCTACTTGATTTATTGCACTCAAGGATTCAACAGGGCATGTCCGTAGTCCTACCAACAAATGAATTCCATCAGCACAAGGAGTTATGGAGTCTATACAAAGATTCTCCTCCTCTGCAAACTTTGGCAGCCTCAAGCACTGAACCAAAGTCCCAGGCTTGGGAAACACAGAGTTCCACTTCTCAGAATCTGGAGAGGTAAGGTTGGCGGCTGCATCTGCAAATTGCTGAATATAAGTCACAGGAGGATCCTGCAACAACAACTGCTCCTGACTATCCAGCTCCATTTCAATAATCTGTGGAACTGTAAAACCATCATCGTGCAAACTTTTACTCATTATATTGTTCATCTGTGAAAATATTTTTCCTGCTTTCTCATCAGATTCCTTGATACTATAAAGAAGCAAAATGGGTAAAGTCCTCCTTACCAGAGGAGAATTTAATTCTGAATTAGTACAGGACTCATTGTCAGTTGACCCTTGTTCTGATATACTTTCACCCTGAGTTCTGCTTAAACCATCCAGTGACCTGTGAGAATTACTACTAATGGGTGAGGTAGCAGGAGATTTATATGTTAATAAACCTCCAGCTAATAAACAAGGAAAGGGAATGTTGTGTTGTTCCTGGTGCTTTTCCTTTGTCTTTTCACTCTTAGAGTTTGTTAAGCAAGGATTTGCCCCAAGTTCTTCAAGATCCTTAACAGTATCTTCAAGCACATTTGCAACAATCTCCCACTGGAGTTTTTCAGGCTGCTGGAGAATGCTGAGTGCTGTTATATCAAGGCTCACTTCCATGGCTTCCTTCTGTGATGTGTGCCCTTTGAAAAGGAACAATATTCATTAGAATTGGCCTTGAGAATGCAAATCAAAAATCTTTAGTAGGGGCACCTGGGTGGTTCAGCTGGTTAAGCGTTTGACATCAGCTCAGGACACGATCTCGTGGTTCATGGGTTCGAGCCCCACATCGGGCTCTCTGCTGTCAGCACAGACCCTGCTTCTGATCCACTGTCTCCCTCTCTCTGTCCCTCCCCTGCCTCAAACTCGCTTTCTCTCTCAAACTAAATAAATATTAAAAAAAAAGAAAAAATCTTTGTATATGGGGCACCTAGGTGACTTAGTTGGTTAAGTGTTCAACTCTTGGTTTCAGCTCAGATCATGATCTCACGGTTCCTGAGTTACATACAGCCCCATGTCGGGCTAAGCACGGACAGTGCTGAGCCTGCTTGGGCTTCTCTTCCTCCCTCTCTCTGTGCCCCCCCCTGCTCACTCACTCTCTCTCTCTCAAAATAAATAAACTTAAAAAAATCTTTACTATAATGCTTTCATTAATTTTCTTTTTTTACACATCTAATCAGTGCATTATAATTACATAAGTGGAAGAATTTTAAGTATTTAAAGGGAAGTTAACCAAATCCGATATAAATTTACTGAGGAAAACCACTGAGGCCATTTAAGAGAGTCAAAATCATTTTCAAGTCAGAATATATTCTCCTGACAATGTAAGCAAACCTTCCTCCCTTTTTAATTTAGGAGAATGGTTAAAGAATGGAGACATTATTGGCATCAAAATAATACGAGTTCTGCCCTTCAATTCTAAACCAAAAAACACTGCATACCATTATAACTGTCACTTAATCACTTTATAGAATATCCACGAAGTGTTATTATAGGGTCAGTTCCTTCTCCTTTACCATTTGAAAGGAGTCATAGCATCCTCTATTCTCTCCCACCCTACCATGCTAATTATCAGTCGATTATCATAGTACACAATGTAACTCTAAGCTCAGCTTAGAAAAAAATTATAACTACGAAGGAAAAGTTCCAAAAATATGTCATTTTAAAGAGAAGCATAAATGTCTTCTGTGTTATCTGCTAATTTATACTATGTTTAGAGTCAACTACATTACCCCTTAATGAATGACCTTTTGTGTACTGTGTGCTCTTCAAGCTGCCCCCTTATAAAGAGCACAAAAGTCATTTCTCAGTCTCAACACTCCAAACATGCCATGTCTCTCTACACACAACCCTGTAAGAGAGGTCACTCAACCCCTAAACCAGATATAATCTCTTGATACTGAACTGAAAGTCTGAACCAATCTGCTTTTTCTCACTTGCAAAAAATACTATCAGTCAGGCGACAACATTAGCAACAATAACAGCTCAGTATTTATGACAAAGGAAAAAAAAAGTGGAACTGGCTTTATAAATTTAGATAAGAATACAAAAGAGTAAAGGAAATAAATATAAAATAATCAAGGAAACTTGCATGAAAGTTTGAAAGCTGCCCAAGTAAAGAACATGCAAGTGAGATTCATGGAACATCATACACTTAACACTGAAAGTTCTGTTCACACCATTTCTGTTACTAAATCATCTACTACTTCTTCAAAATGCTCAGTGACAGCTTTATCTATTATTTCCCATTTTCTGAGGATAATCTTCTCACTTCAAATAATGTCACTTTTATGACCTAAAAATGAAACCATTTCTAGTTAAACAGAAGAAAATTTTGATTATACACTCAGCAATTTAATTGTCCTAATGGAACTGTTCATTTATTTAACCACTCATTTGGCTACAGTCATATGCAGTCTGTCCATATTGCCATGTATTAAGTCTAATTTAGATGTGAATTTAGATTTGAAATTAAAAGTTGACAGTAAGATTCTGATAACATGTAGTACGCTATAACCAATCTTGAGGATGCTCAACTATTAACTGAACTAAACTGAAACTTTTTAAATTATTTATTTTAAGTTATGGTCAGAAATCTATTTTAGTTTGTCTATCTACAGAGACATAAAAACAAAATAACCATAATTTACATACATTAACACACATTTAAGAAATAGAAGGTGGGAGGCACCTGGGTGGCTCAGTCAGTTAAGTGTCCGACTTCAGCTCAGGTCATGATCTCACGGTTCGTGAGTTCCAGCCCCGCGTCAGGTTCTGTGCTGACGGCTCAGAGCCTGGAGCTTGCTTTGCATTCTGTGTCTCCCTCTTTCTCTGCCTCCCTCACCCATGCTCGCTCGCTCGCTCTCTCTCAAAAATAAAAACACTAAAAAAATAGAAGGTGGGACTATTAATAAAGAAAGGCAATACAAGAAGTGGCATTATTACTCTGCTTCTTCCCAACTACTTAAGCATTCTATTTCAGAAGATGACAAAGCACAGTAACAACTGTTAGTACAGTAAGAAAATCTGTTATCTCATCTCATAAATTCTCAAACCTACTGGACTACCAAACAAGTGTTTATACTATACACCTACAAACAGACTGCAATAATATTGTCCTGATGATCATTTTGGGAAACCAACAGTTCTATATGCCAAACCTCCTGAGGGTAGCAATGAGGTTTTACCTAAGTATTTTTCTAAAACTATCAAATTTCAGTTTGAACTCCTCTTCAATCTCCTGTCACACACTCTTCCCACTCTTTACAAGAAGCAATATATCCTTACTACTATTACCTATATCCTCGGTAATATTGCCCAAAGGCCAAACTTTTCTCTCTGACATCATCTAGATAACTTCAAAAGTCATAACCTTCACATGAAAACAGGTAAAAGTCTCTTAGTCTCCATCACATTTTTGAAATTAAGAAATACATTCCACAATTCTTCAGACCACATCATTCACTTTGATGGGAATCATCTAAAGTTGGTAAATGTTAAGTTTTGAAATAGCATCTATGACTTATTTTAGATACCTCAGGAAAAGAACACATCTTCTGTTCATATCACAAGCTTCCATAAACTCACCAATAATCTTTCAATATAATAAAATTAACTTAGAAGATACAGTAATCCCCCCTTCATAGGCGGGGGATATGTTCCAAGATCCCCAGTGCACACCTGAAACTGTGGATACTATCGAACCCTATATATATTACATTTTATTCATATACATACATATGATAAAGTGTAATTTACAAAAGAGGCACACTAAGAGTTAACAGCAACAGCTAATAATAAAATAGAACAATTATAATAATATCCTGTAATAAAAGTTATGTCAATGTGGTCCCCCTCAAAATATCTTACTATACTGTACTCACTCTTCTTGTGATGATGTGAGATAAAATGCCTACATGAAGAGATGATAAAATGCCTATGGGAGGAGATGAAGTGAGGTGAATGACATAGGCACTGTCTCGTAGCATTATGGTACTACTGACCTTCTGACCACGTCAGAAGGAAGGTCGTCTGCTTCAGGATGGACCACAGGTAACTGAAACCATGGAAAGCGAAACCACAAGTAGGAGGGAGGGGACTACTGTATATTTTCCTACAAATGAATTAACTAGTTATAAATCCTACAAGGAGGGAATTAAAAATTTTGAACCATTAGGATTTTTTTCTCTTACCATAGCTACCTTTTAATACTACATATGGACAACAATCCCAACCCTAAATGAGGTATCATAGAGAAAGTCAACAAAAATACATGGTGACTTTCTTAGATACTGGAAAGTGAGGTAAACAGGACTATAGTATCTAAAGGAAGTGTGAAAGAGCAACTAGGCATAGATGAAACAGATAAAAGTAGAAAAGAGAAAAGGAAACAGACCAGAGACATTATAATTACAAAAATACCTACTGAGATCCTTAGACCCAGAGAAAAGAACAAAGCTACAGCATACAAAGGAAAGGTTATGGTTAGAATCAAAAACTTTGAGAGCAGAAAAGGAAAATTTAGTTCAAACACTTCACTTTTCAAAGGAAAAACTAAGGCCCAGAGAGTTTGACTTGACAAGACACAAGAGTTAGTAGAAGGGTTCAAGTTCTAAACAGGTCTCCAGGTGACCTGTGACCAGTTTTATTTTTATCAGATTAAGAAAATGCAATTGTAGCTCTTTTCTGTTTTTAAAAAAGGACAACAAAATGGGAAAACAGCACTATCTTCATCAAACCAAATTTTTTTTTGATGAATCTATTCTTTATTTTTCAAGAGCTAATGATACAATTGTATATTATTCAGGACATTTCCCTACTTTAAACATCTTTTTCATTGCTACGAACTACCTCAAAAGACAAGTTAGGTTTAACCCCAAATCCACCCCAAGGTGTAGCATTGTTTGGGGGCTTTAAAAAATTTTCATGACAATTTAGAATTTAGAAAGCACCACCATTCTATAATTACTCGAATTTTTGACAACTGTTCTATACAAAGCTGTGTCTCTTCCACACAACTTACACATATCCTTAGTTCATAAGATTTGACATTACAAAACAGCCACAATTTAATAAGTCACTTTTTAAAAATACTGGGTGCTTCCCAGGTTCTATGCTTTATATATTTTTATCTTAATCAGTCCCCAAAACTCTAAACAGATGTTAACATAATTCTTTTATGTATTATTATGTATTAGGAAATGCATTCAGCCTATAATAAATAACAGAGTTAGAATTTGAATTCTGATATAGAAAAATTATTTTAAGATGTACTATTAATTAGCCTTGCCTATTATATAAAAAACTACATTAAAATGCAAAGTACAGTCTTTCACCCTAATATGTCATAAGATAATGAGAAAGGCAGCACTTACTCGATTGCCTTAACGTCTATGATTTTATATTTTAAAATATATTTTAAAATTTATTCTCTATTCACCTGTTTTATTTTGGGAATAAAGAATCTTAATTTCAGTATTACTTTTATATAACCACAGAATAAATTATGCAAATAAACTGAACACATTCTGTCTTAATGTCAATTCCTTGACATCTATGACAAAACTTCAGTGGAACTATCACTTCAGGAGTGCCTGGTGGTTCAGTCGGTTGGGCGTCTGACTTAGCTCAGGTCATGACCTCACAGTTTGTGAGTTCAAACCCTGCATGGGGCTATGTGCTGACAGCTCAGAGCCTCTGCCCCTCCCCCACTCATGCTTGCTCGCACGCCTGCGCTCTCTCTCTCTCAAAATAAACAAACATTAAAAATAAAAATCACTTCAATCTGTTTGGCTTGAATATGTACCATTTAAAATATAAGTATGGGACTCCATATATACTAATTCAAGACCTCTAATGTGCAAATTTGAGTTTTCTGTGTATATTAGTGAAAATTCAGAGTTTGCATTAACTGAGAAATTTAGAATTAAGTAATATTTAGCTTTACCTACAAATGAACAACTGCAAAGATTTAAAAAAACAGACTAACATTTTTTTACATACCTGTCACAGAATCTGATCTGGAATGCTCTTCACTGTCTGAATCCTCCAGTAAATCGTCACTTAAAGACAAAGCAAAAAATAATTTAAATTTCCATAAAAAAGTATACATAATATGAGACAAAGAAAAAAGTACAACGACCACTGCCTTGTATCTCAAATAGAAGTATCATACAAAACTATTAAAACTAGCTTAAATGACATATAAGTAGTCTGAGATCATAAGTGACTAATAATGTTGGTAATGGATTACCTTAAAATCATGAAACAAGCATCTGCCTGGAAAAGGGTGTGGAAACCTCTAAGAATCTATAATAAAATTTGTAGGGATATGAAGACTGTTAAGGTATGACAGAAAACAGTCTAGGTAAGTAAAAGGATAAAAGAGAGAAGCAGCTAATAATATCAAGTACAAACTTCTAGTAGCAAAATTTTAATAACACTGTGTTACGGAATTCCGGAAAGCTGTCCTAGAACAAAATAAAAGAGCTACATAAATAGGTGTGTATGTACACGTACTCACACACATGCATGTATTTCACTTTTGTTTTGTATTTGATTGGTTTTGGAAGGGGTGATAAGAACTCTGTGACAAGCAGGGAAACTATTACAACTCAGAAGTCAGGGGTTAAGAAGAGACAATAGTTCCTCCTTTACTCTTCACTGTGTCAAGAAATTGCCAGCCTCCCTCTTGGCATTATCTTTATCCTCACTCTCTATTGTTCACCGACAAGAAAAAAATAACAAAAAATCACTCTGGCACAATATTAGGCTGTGTCTGTACTCTAACAATCAGCACTTCTACAGCAGTGCTAAAATTCTGATGACCTCAATTACAAAAATAAAAAGATTCATTTTGGAGGAAAGTAATATTAATTCTCCCTTTTTGAAACAATGTATTTCACTTACAACTGAAATAACCAGGTACTTGCTTTAAATGAAATATAAGTTAGTAATTTCCGTTTTAAAAAAGTTTGAAATATGGGGGAGAGGGAGGACTCAGACACTTGACAAATTCCTGTGTTTTAAATTTTTCAAGTAGAAGTAACTGTCCATAAAACAATTTTGTGCTATAATTTAAAACAACAACAAAGAAAAATGTGCAGAAGTTCAAGATCAGTTGCTGATTAGCCTCAAACTATTTAAATACTAACTGGCTGGTTTCAGAGAAGTAATAAAGATACCGGGAAAATTAAATCCCAAGAGTAAATATTAATGATTGGTTGGGAATTACCCATAATGAAGAACTCCAAACCAAGATACAACAAGCTTCAAGTATCGAAAGGTTTTTACATTAAGGAAAATAACCAAGTATTACCCACCTATAATGAAAAAAAGGTTAAATGAAGTAATTGTATATTTTTAAGGAAGAAATTCAAGGCACCTTGATAGGCTTTACAAATAACTTACAATATTACAATAATGTTCCAAAGGGTTGCCAGATAATCACCTTAACAGACCAAAAAAAAAAAAAAGTTCTTTCTAAAGTTTCTCAAAATACAGTTTTTTCAAAATAGTTTATGACAGAAAAATTCTCATACCATTACATAATAAAATCATGAGTAAAATGATTGAATTGTACACTAAAAGGGTGAATTTTGTGATATGTAATTATACCTCAATAAAACTTTTAAATATGGCTTAAAAAACATAAATACATATTAAAAAAAATTTAACATATATATATATATTAACATAACCGAATGATGTGAGTATGGGTACTCTACGTTTCTTCAAGTTACTTCTCTGTATTGTCTAATTTTTCTACTTTAAGAATGCATTAGGTATAATACACACTACATTTCCTGAACCCTTGTACACACACAAAGTCTTTTGCAGAGTAATAAACGTGCAAAATAAACCAGATTATAAGTAAGTTTTAAATGGTTAGTTGGGATTATCTGTTTTTGAAAACTGAAGATTACAGGGATACCTTAGTTTTGATACGTCAATACTATAAACAACTTCAAAATTAAATGCAGGAAATTTCTACCCATTTGAAAAACATAATATACAAATGAGACAAAAATGTTAATTCATTAAAATTAAGTGTGTCCCCAAATAAGTATTCTTCCTTCCCAAATAAAAATTCTTCTCTGAATGAATTCAGAACAAAGAAAAATGTTGCCTTTTAAGTAGAAAGGGTTATAAACAATTCGTGGGCAAACTATACTACTAACTACTTTAAGCATCTTGGCTAAGCTTTAATCTGTTCAATTAAATATTAATTCTTCAAGCTAATGAAACTCACAGAGTATATTTTAAAACCAAATATATTGTATCTTGTAGCACAAAATCAGTAGTAGTTTAGTTCATTATATTTACTACCAGTGCAACAGAAATCCTGCTGCCTCTGGGGGGGGGAAGGCCAGAGAGGGAGACTGAGGTTAGATATGAAGTTCCACCTCTTCGGGCTTCCTCCTGCCACCCCAACTTAAGAGTACTCTTTCTGTATGATTTGCTTCACTTTCTCAGGAGAAAAGTGTCCTTCTATCCTAGAAAGACTGCCTCTTAAAAGTAGGCAGAGAGATTTATACCCAACTCCAGCACACTACCCCACACAGTACCTGCCCACCTGAAATACTGGATACACGTTTACCAAAAATGTACATTTTACCTAAGTGAGTGTGTATGTGTGTCTGTGTGTGTGTGTGTGTGTGTGCGCGCGCGCACATCGGTGTAATCTTAAAGAGTATGTCTTGAATTCAATTTTTAATCCCCAAATTACAAAACCCCAAGACAAAAGTTCTAATTAAAATCAGTGTTCAGGGGCACCTGGGTGGCTTAGTTGGTTGGGCGTCTGACTTCAGCTCAGGTCATGATCCCGTGGTTCATGGGTTCAAGCCCTGCGTCAGGCTCTGTGCTGGCAGCTCAGAGCCTGGAGCCTACTTTGGATTCTGTGTCTCCCTCTCTCTCTGCCCCTCCCCACTCATGCTGTCTCTCACAAATGAATGTTTAAAAAAATTTTTTTAAATAATAAAAAAATAAGTAAATAAGTGTTTAAAAGCACATACTAATTTCATCATCTTATATAAATTTTCCACTAACTTCTAAGAAAATCACAGAACTCAAGCACACTTACTTTCTAGTCCTATTGACAAATGTGCTCAAAACTCAAATAATAGGTCAGATGCTTTCCCATCAAGTTCTCACAGGGATTTATAATAACTAAAACAACCATGAAGCTTTAATTCAGTCTGTTCCAGAGCTCAGGCCACATTCATTTACCTACCCAGAATTTATACATTATCATTACCAAGACAGACTAGACAGAGCTAACCTTCCCAACTAATATATCATGAATTTTCCATTAATTCCCTTAATAAAATAATTCGTACTAATAAAATTTTACATGAGTTCTTAATGAAAACACACGCCATCAAAGGGACTATGAAGCAAAATACTGTTAAACCACGAACTATGGCATATAACATCGATCACACATCAGTAACATAAGAAGCCCCTGCAAGTGAAAAATGATAGACCTCCTCAGCATCAGGGCATCTGACCATAGTTAAATAGGCTCCATTTCACATTGCTACTCTCAGAATCTTAAAAGGGAATAGCTTCTACTGCCTACCACAAGTTGGGTGCTTTGTGGAACCCTTTATTCGGTCCACCTGACTACACTGCAGACATTCCTCTATAGTTCTAGCCGAGTTCAGAGCTACAACTGCAGTGTCTTGGGAGACGAGTGGGTGAAGTGAGATTATACTTTGACTCTCTTACCCCCACGCAGATCAAATACAGCTACAGAAATCAAGACTGTCAGAAAAGCTGAATGGAAAAGAATCCAACACAGCATTTTTACCAGAATGTCTCTTTAGCAATCATGCCTCAACTCACTGCTGACTACTGATAAACTATTTACATAATTGGGTCATCTTGCCTAGCCAGAAGTTTTTTTCACTATCCAACGGTACTGATACAATTTAAGGTGTTAATGAAAAAAAGTGGAAACCAAAATCATTTGGTTCAACTGCTCTAGGAAAAAATATACAACAAGATAAAACTTCAAGTATAATCCGAGGATTTCATTTCATTATTTAGACTTTATTTTTCAGTGTAGCAATTATTTCCAGTTGGCACAGATTGAGACAGAATATAAAGTATGTTTTACAGACTATAGCATTTCTGAATGAAAACTTTTCTCAAGAATCACAGAGCTCTTTCAGATCTAACAACTGAACATTTATTCTCCATTCTCTTGACCTAATATTTTTTTCTGCCTCTTTAATTAGAATTAAGAGAATATAAAATTTAGGAAAACACCTAACTTTTATAAATGCCACTAAAAAGAAAAAAACCTCACATACCTATCTCCTTCTAATTTGGGTATATCTGAGCAACTGGAGGAATCTTCCAGCCATGCCAAAGTTGGTCTCCTGGATTCAACTGCTGAGCTTGGCTCTCCCGACAGAATAAGCTGTTGTACAATTGCTGGATCATATGCATTAATTTCAAACTTTAGGTGCACCTAAATAAATGAAAAGCCTAAGTTTAAAACTGATTTTTTTCCTCAACTACTAATCTATCACTTCAAAATTGAAACATACCTTCATAAGTTTGGAAACATCCCATATGCAGATCTTTCCTCGTTTTGTTGCAGCAGCTAGAAAATGAGGGCAGCTCCCCGACCCAAAGCAAGATATTCGGTCAGTTCCATCCGTACAAGGAAACTGTGCAGGACTTGTTGCGAGAGTGACTGACAACGGCACATTCTGTGTGTGCTCACCTTTCACAAATGGGCAGTTTGGGGAATGTCTCTCGTGTTCAGACCTTTACACAGATTAAGAAAGGAAAAGTTTACTGAACAACATTTAGCTGTTAAATCTGTAGATTAAAAGAGAACTCCAGGATCTTTCCTTTTTTAAAAAAAACAATTAATTAGACTTTATTAAAAAGACTCAAATACCAAATCACTCCATCTGATCAAGATCACTAACATTCTACCACTCACTTTGGTAGCAGTTACTCTTCACTTAAATGGATTACATAGAAGGTCAGTCTCAAATGACACAGAACACTACAGTATAATTTATACTCTATTAACGTACTGGTAAAATTGTTTAAAGTTCTAATAATTCCTCATAGTTTCCTACAACTGTAAATAAATAACTACTCTGTTTCAGTTTAAAATTCTCCATAAAGGTACAACAGGTAATAATAATGTATTATATATTTGAAATTTGAGAAACAAATATATCTTAAATTAGATCTTAACACATGTACACACACAGAATGGCAACTAAAGCAGAGGTGATAGATATATTAATTAGCTTGATTGTGGTGGTCTTTTCAGAGTGTGTACATGTACCAAAACATCAAGTTATACACCTTAAATATATGTAATTTTTACATGTCAAAGATATCTCAATAAAGCAATTTTTAAATTATATAAAATTATATGCATACTTATATTTATCAGTGGCCACAATATAAATGATATAGAGTAAAAACTCAACAAATGCCATTCGCAACACAAAAATCTTTTAGTAAAGATCTGAAAGCAAAAAGATCTACAGAGTATGGATAAAGTGACCTAGATTAAGAACACACATAGGTGAATAGGTGGCTCAGTCTGTTAAGCATGACTCTTGATTTCGGCTCATGATCTCATGATTTCTGGAATCGAGCCCCGCACTGGGCTCTGGGCTGAGAGCACATAGCCTGCTTGGGATTCTCTCTCTTCTTCTCTCTCTGCCCCTCCCTCTGCTCACTCCCTCTCTCAAAAATAAACTTAAAAAACAAACAAACAAAAAAGATGCGCAAATACATCTTATACATTAACTACAGGACCAGACCAGATAAATAACCTCTAAACAAAATTTATTTTGGGGGGCACCTGAGTGACTCAGTCAGTTGAGCGTGGTCTTCCACTCAGGTCATGATCTCATGCTACACGAGTTCGAGCCCTGCCTGGGCTCTGTGCTGACATCTCAGAACCTGGAGCCTGCTTCAGATTCTGTGTCTCCCCTCTCCCTGCCCCTCCCTGGCTCGTATGCTGTCTCTTCCCCTTCTCTCAAAAACAAATAAACACTAAAAGAAAAAGCTTAAAAAAATAATTTTCTCAAATATTGAAAGCAGGATCAACTTTTACACTGAAAAAATTACCTCTCCAACTCTGTGACTACTTTGTTTCTTTCTGGTTATTCTTTTTTTACTTTCACTAGCTGTAATTACACAGCATTATTTGAAATGCCAGGATGTTTCTACCAAAAAAAGTCTTTTTTTTTTTTTCATTTCCATGGCAAAGAAATAAAAACTATACTTACAAAATATGCTATTCCTTGGGTGTACATATTTCTTTATACAAGGTCCCTACAACTTACCTATATCCATATGTAAATCCTAGATAATCTGTAATACACAGATGTCTTACATAATTGCTTTTACATGGCATCCCCCAAGCCATATATTTCAACTGGATTCCCTCCAGCTAAATCCTAATATATTTTCTCCTTCCTAAGTTTTAACTTTTTAATTAAAATGTTATTTACACCAAGTAAACATGATTTATAAAGCTAAATATCACTCAATTATAATATCCAATCCCAGTAATCTCTTTTCCCACCTCCAATGGCCACTTTATCTGAGTTTAAGTGTCATTTCTAAAATATTTTTTTATACATATAATATAGGGTTTTTTTCATTTTAAAGAAAAGTACTATTAATGAACTCATTCTACAACAGATCTTTGATAAAATAGCATACCTAAAGTTTAATGACGGTGATTAATCAGAGAGCAAACTATTGCTTCCTTTTATTTTTACTTGTTGGATAATAGATTTTCTGAGTTATACCATATTTTGTTTGGCTATTCCATCCTGACAGGTATTTAAGATGATTCCATGTTTACAACTGCAGCTTCCAACCATTTTTATGCCTCTTTGCATACAAGAGGATTAGTTCTCTGGGGTAAATAAGTACAAAGTAGAATTAACAGATAATAGGGTGTGCTCAATTTATTTTTTAAAAACTTCAATCTCCCTCCAAAGTAGTTCTACTGACTCCCACCATCAAAATATGAGAGTCCCATTCTCCACTTGTAAGTCTTCCTTCTTTTCCCCCTTACAGATTCAGAAGGTACCTAGGCTCAGCTCCCCAGCTGTGCTCAATCTTATTTCCTCCTACCCATTTAGAACACTGTCCTCAGGCCATCAAAAATACTATCAATTGCTCAAATTTGAAGAATCCTGAATCCTTCCTTGGACAAAGAAGGGGTAGAATCTTTGATTCTGTGACCAAGCTGAAAATCTGAACCAATTCCCCACAATCAAAATATTTTTGAATAAACTTATATTCTAAAATCATGACATAATTTTTCAGGTGGGTTAAATAACTGAGGATCAGCCTGAGAAACTAAAAGGACACATTAAAATGGTTTCTAGGGGGGGCGCCTGGGTGGCTCGGTCGGTTAAGCGTCCGACTTCGGCTCAGGTCATGATCTCGCGGTCCGTGAGTTCAAGTCCCGCGTCCAGCTCTGTGCTGACAGCTCAGAGCCTGGAGCCTGTTTCAGATTCTGTGTCTCCCTCTCTCTCTGCTCCTCCCCTGTTCATGCTCTGTCTCTCTCTGTCTCAAAAATAAATAACGTTAAAAAAAATTAAAAAAATAAATAAATAAATAAATAAATAAATAAAATGGTTTCTAGGGGTGCGTGGGTGGCTCAGTTAAGCATCCGACTCTTGATTTCAACTCAGGTCATGATCTCACAGTTCTTGTGTTCAAGCCCCACGTCAGGTTTTGTGCTAACAGTATGAAGCCTGCTTGGGATTCTCGCTCTGTCTCTGTCTCTCTCGGTCTCTCTCCACCCCTCTCCACTCTTGCAATAAATTAACTAACTAAACAAATAAATAAAATGTTTCTAAGGGTGACTAGGTGGCTCAGTCGGTTAAGCATCCAACTCTAGATTTTGGTTCAGGTCATGATCTCATGGTTTGTGTGCGCCAGCCCCACCTCGGGTTCTGTCCTAAGAGTGTGGACCTGCTTCAGGTTCTCTCTCCTCTCTCTGCCCCTCCCTCGTTCTTGCTCTTGCTCTCAAAATAAATAATAAACTTTAAAACAAACAAAAATAAATAAAATGGTTTTTAGGGGCACCTTGGTGGCTAAGTCAGTTAAGTGTCTGATTCCTGATTTTGGCTCAGGTCTTGACCTCATGGTTAGTGGGTTCAAGCCCTGCATCAGGCTCTGCGCTGATTGTGCAAAGCCTGCTTGGGATTCTTTCTCTCACCCACCCCCTCAAAAATGAACATTTTAAAAAATAATAAAATAAAATTGTTTCTATATCTTGGGGTGCCCAGGTGGCTCAGTTAAGCGTCTGACTCTTGATTTTAACTCAGATCATGTCATGAGATCGAGCCCTGTGTTTAGTGCAATCTGCTTAAGATTCTCTCTCCCCTGCCCTCTCTTGCCCCCTGACCCACTCACATTCTCTCTCAAATTAAAAAAAAAAAAAAAATTGTTTTCTATACATATATAAATGGTTTCTAGGGGAAAAGACTGAGTTCCAAATAGAACTTTAACCTAAACTGGAAACTGCATGTGTTTGACTCGCAGTCACAGATGTTTCATGCAGTATACCCCACTGCAAGCTGGAATCCATGCACACATTCAATAGACTTTAGCTAGTTCACACCCATTCACATCAGCTGATTAACATTCAGAAACCTCAAACTAATTTTACTACAAAGAATGATGTATCTTAAAACCAATCAAATCTTGGCTCCGTCACTTATTAGCCATATCCCCTTTGACAAATTTTATTTTCTGTATTTTACATTGGATAATTCCTATCTCACTGAGTGACTATAAGGATTAAGTTGGGACTATTCTGCATTCTCCCTATAAAATGACGATAATAATATCTACTTCATAGGGCTAATGTGAGAATTAAACAAGTTAATATATTAAAGTGCATAGGATGGTATGTGGTAAGTGGCGTTATATAAATACTTGTATTATAATTACTATTTCTATATAGGACCTCAGTATTCATAAACAATTAGGTTTTGATACATGCTCTCTAATGTTTTAACCAAGTTCTTCCCTTATTCTTTTTTTTAAATTTATGTATTTATTTTGAGAGAGACAGTGTGAGCAGGGGAGGGGCCAGAGAGAGTTCCAAGCAGGCTCCAGCACTGTCAGGGCAAAGACCGTGGCAGAACTCAAACCCACAAACTGTGAGATCATGACCTGAGCCAAAACTAAGAGTTGGGTGTTCACAACTGAGCCACCAGGTGCCCCAAATACTATAACCAAGTACTAAAGTTTCATCCACTAGAATTCAAATTACCACAGACTCCCCAAAATTACTTCAAAGTTAAAAACGTAAACCATAGGGTGCCTGGGTGGGCTCGAGTCAGTTAAAGCGTCCGACTTTGCTCAGGTCCTGATCTCATAGTTGGTGAGCCTGAGCCCCACGTCAGGCTCTCTGCCTGTCAGAATAGGGCCACTTCAGATCCTCTGTCCCCTCTCTCTCTGGCCTTCCCCACTCAAGCTCTCTCTCTCTCTCTCTCTCTCTCTCTCCTCCTCTCTCTCAAAAATAAAATAACATTAAAAAAAAAAAAACTTTAAAAAATGTAAATCATAAGGCCATCCTCTATGGATTCCCTACTGATAGGCTGCCCTCAACAGGACCAAGGTTAAACTGCTGACGTTTATCATGCTGTATCAACTTACTTTGTCAAAGCCTTCTGGTTTCAGAGCCTAATTCTATTCCTTTGGCACTTCTCCCCATGTAGATTTAGGAAGTCAAAGACTTTAGCTACTATATGCCAACCGATGTGACAGAGCATAACACTCTCATTCTCTTAGGACTAAGGCAAAAATACAGATGGCAAAAAGGCAAAAATATTACTGTATCTAAACGAAATAAGGGAAAGTTTAAAAGCCTACTTATAGGACTAACTTAGCCTATCACATCCAGAAAAATCAAAACTCACCAAGGTTCATCAGTAGGTTCCCAACAACGAGACATACGCTACAAGTAAAACACATGGCTCTATCATCTCCAGATGAGGCAGGCTGCAAGTTTATAAAGAAGACAAAAAGCTTAATATTAAATAACCTTTTAATAAAAACACTTCTTAAAAAGTTCATGATTTTAGGTAAAATACCATACTGAGGAAAAGACAATCTATACACTGGTCCCAAAAAGACAGTGAGTGCCCTAATGCTTAAACATTCGCTTTATTTGAAAAATCGTGTTTCATCAAAAAATGAGCACTAAATCAAACATGGAGGCACACACACACTCAATCTCTGATCTAGCATCTTCTAATTGTATTATTAAAGTATTTGAAACACAGCTAAATATATAAGGAAACAGACTCTAATGGATTTTATTATTAAAAACTGAATATCATACAACACAAGAAAGCCAAGTAAAAAAGGAAAGCTAACTAGTGAACCTAATTTGTGTCATATTCTTCAAGACACATGAGACAAAATGCCATATATATAAAATGTATCAAAATCTGAACATATACGTCTGAAAACAAACATTAATATTTTTGAGCACTTACTCTACTTAGCACCTACTATGACTACAGATTTGGTAAATTTACTATATAGTTAAAATATATATATATCTGGTTTCTGAAAGAAAATAGTTATGAAGCATTAACTCAGCTGTTAGTTACTTGTAACAAATATTTTTTCCTTTTTGTACACAATTCAGGATATAGGAGATAGCCAGTCAGTATTATGATCAAATGTCCAAGAATGAACAACTCACACAAATGCAAAAACAAAAGCACACAGCAAGGTTGCATAAAGTAAGTTTTTGAAAGAGTATTAAAATGTTGATGATTTTACTGAAGACTACAAAGCATACTGAAAACATGTTTTCTGAGTCTTTTTCACCTGATGATAAAATCCAGCTTTGAGCCATGGGATCTGGTTGTGCCCATCTATAGCCTACATGAGGCCATGAGGTAAATGTCTCCCCGTCTGTTAGCTTCACTATACATCAATGATCTAAAAGTAACATACTTTATGTAATCGAAGGTAGGCATCAATTAGAGTGACGCTCCTATTTAACAATGAAGAAAAATTTTACTAAATTATCAACAAAAACTGGGAATGGACTAATGACGAAGTTCCATATGTATTTTAAACTAAAAATGATTACTTTTAGCAATTTCCCTTAAACAGTGTAGGCAAAAAAGAAAAGATTGATGGCTACAACTGATAATTCCAGAGATAGATTAAATTAACGAATGTTGCAGAATTACCAAGCAGAGACAGAAAATCTAGAAACGTAAAGATAGAGACCATATGCTTTCATCATGTGCCAAGTTTTACATAAATGGATAAAAACCACAACCAAAGGAACAGTGGTTTTATCTCAACCTTGTTGAAAAAGTATTTTCTGGGGGGCGCCTGGGTGGCGCAGTCGGTTAAGCGTCCGACTTCAGCCAGGTCACGATCTCGCGGTCCGTGAGTTCGAGCCCCGCGTCAGGCTCTGGGCTGATGGCCTCGGAGCCTGGAGCCTGTTTCGATCTGTGTCTCCCTCTCTCTCCTGCCCCTCCCCCGTTCATGCTCCTGTCTCTCTCTGTCCCAAAATAAATAAACGTTGAAAAAAAAAATTTAAAAAAAAAAAGAAAAAGTTTTTCTGGTTTAAAAAAATTTAAGTAGAAAGCAGTTTTCCTTCTGTTCTTTCTCCAGAGAATTCCTTTTCCAGGAAAGCTATACCCTTCAGGGAATCATCAAAAAGGAAATCTTCATATATGTTTCATATTAAAATATATAGCTTGCTGTGACTAAACCTATAACCTAGGCTATGTTTTAAGTGAGTTTTTTTTAATTTACTTTTTAAATTAAGCTCTATGCCCAACAGGGGCTCAAACTCACAACCTCAAAATCAAGAGTCACCTGATCTACCAACGAAGCCAGCCAGGTACCCCAACCTAGACTATTTTTTTAAGAATGATACCCAATTTGGGGCGCCTGGGTGGCGCAGTCGGTTTAAGCGTCCGACTTCATCCAGGTCACGATCTCGCGGTCCGTGAGTTCGAGCCCCGCGTCAGGCTCTGGGCTGATGGCTCAGAGCCTGGAGTCTGTTTCCGATTCTGTGTCTCCCTCTCTCTCTGCCCCTCCCCCGTTCATGCTCTGTCTCTCTCTGTCCCAAAAATAAAAATAAACGTTGAAAAAAAAAAAAAAAATTTAAAGAATGATACCCAATTTAGAAAAAGTCTAAATGGCTTCAAGAAAGAAAGAACTGGTAAGCAAAGGTTATTCCTCCAAATACAAAAGTCCAGATGATAAGAGGAAGGGGAAAAAGAGAGAAAAGTGGTATAAAGGTCATCACAGTGAGACCAGAAAAATACTTTTCTCTAAATTCCTCCCTAAATTAGCACATAATTTCTTACAATATTGCCAGGGAATTTAGGTTTAACTCATAGTTGTGTTCTGGTTTAAAAAAAAAACAAAACAAAAACAAAACAGGGGTGCCTGGGTGCCTCAGCTGGTTAAACATTGGCTCTTGAATTCAGCTCAGGTCATGATCCCAGATGGATTGAGCCCCACATTGTGTGGAACCTGATTAAGGTTCTCTCTCCCTCTCTCTCTCTCCTCCTCTACCCCTCTTCACTGCTCGCTGGCTCTCACTCACTTTAAATTAGAAAAGAAAGGGAAAAAAACCAAAGTTGTTGGGTTAGAAAAGCCTTATCATTCACAGGCTATAAATGTCTTCAGGATTTGTGTCAGACAGAAACTGTCCACTTACTTATATTACCAAACAAAAAGAACAATAGCATCTAACAGACCCTGACTCAAACCTCCAACAGACCTAAGTTCATGAATGTCCTTATGAGGTTCCTAGATGCATTTTTACTGAAAAAAAACAGCACAGACTACATCAAAATTAGTATTTTGAGACATTTAAACACCTCCAGAAACACTGAATATCCTATCCACTGAACGCATTTCCTAAAATAAGACATTACCACAGCTTGCATGGATTTCTTTAGAAACCTAGCTACTGTTTGCAAAGAAAATAGCTCTGAAGGGCTGTTTTATAATCTCAAGATAGGCACAGCTCTAGGAAAAGAAATACTTACTCCAGGTACATATTTCCACCCCCCTCTCCAGACATAGTCTAAGGAATATTTTAATGACAGCCATACTACCTATTACCTAAAAGCTATTCAGATTATAAATGATAGTTTCTACATTTTACCCAAAAGACACAGTATTGCAATACTGCTACAGAATATAAAAATCTTTCCCAAATGTTAACCAAAAGAAGTTATTTATATAATAGAATCACTCAACAAAAAAACAGGCAACTGATTAAGCAAAAGTCTCAAGATTACCAAGACATAAGCTAATAAATATTGCAAACTAATGTAAGAGCCACACTTAATAGAAGTTAAAGCTAATTTATTCGGTAGTGCCTTTGTTAACATCAGCATGTACTATTTATAAATGTACTTCAGAAAAAAAGCATAGGAAGTTATAATTCACATCCAGTGAAATGTGAAAATGTAAAATCTTCCCCATACATGGGAAGGCAAAGGTGAACTCATCAAAATTGCTAGATTTAATATTTCCTTATAGCATTTCTAAACTTCAGTACTTTTAGTAAGAACCTGATATATGTTATTTCAAATTTAACATTTAAATGAACATATTACTGACTTTTTAATTAGTATTACACAGAGTAGGAACTCAATGAATCTCTACTGAAGAAAATACTGGCCGAACCAAGATTTTTGTGAACTGCTTAAATCCAGGGGAGGAGGCACAGAAACTGTAATTCAATATCACCCTGATTTTTCAACTCTTCTCATTTTCTAAGTAGGAAATAATATATAGCTCTTCTACATGGATTCTGGCATGGCTTTTCAACTTATGAAAATTTATCTCAAAGGTCACAAAATTTCAACCAGGCAAAATTCTTCTTCTCTACTGAATAATTATATTTTAAGTGGACTCAAATATTTACTATGTACAGAGCTGGAATTTCAAAGTACAGTTTATGGCCTCTTTAAATACCTCCCAGCACCAAAAGAAATTACTTAATCGCAATTCAAATACTAATTCACTTCAGTATTTTGATATGAGAATCTGAATGGTTTTCAAAATTATTTTGAAATACATTTTCAATCATAATTAAATTTTTGTTATTCCTTGGTTAATCAAAACCTAATCGGTTCAATTTCACTGTCACATCTCTTCATAAGCAAGGTTATACCTGTCCACAGAACGGCCTGGCCCCACTCCAAGTTCTGGACGAGCACTAGGTAAGAGGTAAGACAATCTGTCCATCACTGAGGACGCCACAGGTAAGGCAGCAACATTTTGATTTATTTTCTTGAGTTCATTCACAATGGCACTGGCAATGGACTTCAACACATGATGAGGAAGATGAAATGTAACTGTGGCCCACTGAAATAAATTGGGGAATGAAAGCAAAGAAAAATGTATTCAACAATTTAAACCAAAACTATAACTTATACATTACAAAATAAAGAACTATTTATCAGTTTCAGGTCAGTTTACTCTATTAACTCAACATTTAAAGCAGAAACTTGCAATTATAGAAAAAAATGAAAGCTCAATTAGAAAGTTTAGAACCTGATGGTAGCACATCTTCTTACGTATGCATCAACAATTGAGGATAACGAAAATCATCTGTTGTTTTCATATTCCTCCAGCACATTTACAATGTTAAGCACAAACTAGGCACTCAAACATCTCCACTCATAAGAACATACTTGTGTATATACTTGTGAACATACTTGTATATATAATACTTGTGTGTGTGTGTATATGTATGTGTGTGTGTGTGTATATATATATAAATATATATTTATATTATATACTCGTACATGTATCACGACTTGGCATATGAGGATTTACTTCAGTTTAGCAGACTCTTATGTATTTGTTGTCAGTTAATTCAGCGAAGCAACTAAAAGCACAGATGTTGTAGTTACACAGACTTGGATTCCAGACCATCTTCATCATCAACTATGTGACCCTGATCAAATTAACTTCATTCTCCTGCTTCTGTGATATGGGAAAAACAAATACCTACTCACATAATGTTCTTAAGAAAATTCAAGTGAGAACTGGTACAATCTTTAATACAGTAAGCATTCAACAAATATTAACTATAATTATTAACATAA
Organism: Lynx canadensis; assembly: GCF_007474595.2. Classification (NCBI taxonomy): domain Eukaryota; kingdom Metazoa; phylum Chordata; class Mammalia; order Carnivora; family Felidae; genus Lynx; species Lynx canadensis. The sequence continues at coordinate 113,781,247 of NC_044305.1, forward strand.
AAATTATTTTAAAAGTTAGAAAGCGAAGATGCTCAGTATTATCCTTCCAGAGAAATAAGTCTATAAAACCGTTTCATTTTTATATCCTATCCTTGCTCACCTATGGTGTTCCACTGCGTCTAGTACATTCTAGGCAGCCTACTAAATTATTACTTATCTAACTAGAAAAACTTGTGGACACAGACACGACTTAAATTGCTAAAAAGAGAGACAGAAAGAAATTGAAAGCCTCTTACTTTGTTTCTAGAACTAACCCATTCATAGGTCCAGAGCCTCTTGCTTGAATCCCCTTGAGAAAGGATACTACAATATTGTCCCACTTCACTGTAAATCATACTTCAAGCCTTCCCCAAAAGCACCTGTAGACGACATTCACTACAGTCACTGTCCATGAGGAAATAGAAAATATGATGATCTTTCAGGCACTACAAAGCAGTGGCACTGAACTAATTTAAAACATCACTGTGGTCCACTAGTGAAAGTGGGGATTTGTGGTGGTCAAGTGATTAATGGAGTTTTTTCCCAAAGTTGTCTCAGTGAGCTCTGTGGATCCCTGTACCTGTGTTGTAGTTATTTGTCCCATTACCAAATGCAATAGGAAGAGATATAAAACAGACAACTAGAAAAACTTCCACATTGTTTCTCTGGTCCTCTCTAAAAAGTAGTAAAGGAACAAAGGCCAAGCGGAAGCACCTAGACACTTCCATTCTCTAGAAAGCTACTAACCAGAACAATACCACATTCTTGAGGAAATCTCTGAGATTAATGCCACTATAAGAGACCTGATAGATACAGGGAAGTCAAAACTATCTCACCTTAATTTAACTTCATTTTCATTTATCTCACCTTCATTAATTGGCCTGTTTGGCCAATGCAAAATGTAAACGGATATGAAAGAAAAACTGTGGATTATAAACTATCAGGTGACTTCAATTGCAGCTGCTGTTCCAGAATGACGTTTCTTTACTGCAGAAGTCAACAAATCCCTTGGTATCTGGTAGGCAGTTACAGTTTTGTGAAATACTCTTTCTTTATACCAATTTTTAAGGACCATCCAAAAGTAAACTGCTTTTATATGGCAGTAACACCCAAGCTTCAGTCTTACCCTGGGACTGTATCTCATGCTCTTTAGCGTATCTAATCTGCAGAAATCTTGATGAACTTAACATCCTGCAGACCACCACACTGGTCTACTACATCATGCTGTAACACACTATAGCATGACGGTGATTGGTCTGCATGAGGAGAAAGTAGCAAGGAACTTACATGCCTTAGTAAGACACACGCAAGCCAGAGAGGATCAATAATACCCAGAAAAACTCAGAGTCCTACAGCTTCTGTGAAGTTTCTGGAGGTACAGTGGACTGAGCATGTCAGGATAGTCCTTCCAAGGTGAAAGACAAGTTGCTTCAACTGACAGAAGCAAATACTGAAAAAGAGGCACAATGCTTGGTAGGCCTAACTGGATTCTGGACCCAATATTCAGTATATGTGAGTGTGCAACTCTATCAATTTTCAAAGAATTCATGAGGCACAGAACAAGAAGCTCTGTAGCAGGTCCTGGCTGAATCAGGAGATATTCTGCCATCTGTACCAGTGAGCATATTCAATGACATGAGAAGTGTGTGTGGCAAGTGAAGATCCTGAAAGGCCTATCTGACAAGCTACACTGGAACAACTACCAGCACAAACGTTAGGGTAAAGCCATGCCCTCTTCTGTAAATAACTGTTCTTTTGAGAACAGTTTCTGGCTTCCCAGTCCTGACAGAAATTAATACCAATCCATGAAATATGTGTCTGTGCAATCAGAGCTGCCCAACACAAACTAGATGTTATATGTTATATAGATGTTATACACCAAACCATAATACTGGGCACAAAATACAAGTTTCCTTCATTAGGTGATTTATAAATCAGTCTTGAGAAAGTCCAAAAGGCCAGTTTTGGACAAGGTGAATAAAGCAAGTAACTCAGACTTCTTCAATACCTACTCTTGTTATAATCCCGCCTTCTCATTCAGCATTGATGGCTTCACAGAGAACTACATAGAAGGTAAATGTGGAAGAAAAACTTTGGCTCTGATTTACAGATGGTTCTGCACATCTGTACCACCCTAAAGTGATGGCTACAACATCACAACCTCAATCAGGATAGTAGTGAAGGTAAATCTTCTCAGTGGGCAGGACTTCAACCAGTATATTGGCTGTTCTCTTTGTCTGGATTGAATACTGCCCATAAGTAAAGATCCTCACTGATTAATGGACAGTAGCTAATGTTTTGGCTGGATGGTCAGGCATTTGGAAACATCAGGATTGTAGCCAAGGGTAAAGGTCTATGTACAGACCTCTCAAAATAAACACAGAATGTGAAAATATTTATCAAATACACAAATGCTCATCAAAAAACATCTACTCCTGAGGAAACCGACAAATTATACACATTGTATTAGTGTCACTATACGGTTGAGACCTAAACATAACTAAATTTTAGTAGTTACTATCACCTAGGGAAACATAAAATATTTTTGGAACTTTGTGTCTCTCATTTCTGGGGACAGGGAGAGGGAATCTTCATTTATAAAAAGTAAAAGCATCGTATTCTTGTTGTATCAGTATTAAAGGATCAGGTATGTACACAAAGTGTGTATGGAGATGGTGAACAGTCAAAGGGTACGCTGTGCCAATTATCAAACTACGATCTCTCAGCTCCAAATGGACCCTTTATTTCTCTTCCCTATCATGCTAGGGCTAGGACTCTGCAAACTGCATTTCTTCTTTGCCAGCCAGTTTCCTGTCTGTCAGGTTCTGACACAAGGAACACAGGATGGAAACTGGAAAGCACGATGGGGGGGGGGGGGGGGGGGGGGGGGGGGGCGGGGGGGCGGACCACTTCCCCTTGCTATTCCTTGTCACTACTGTCAACGCTGTTTCAGCACAGGACCTGGTGGCAGCAGTTGATTCTTACAGTCTTCAGCATTTTGTTTTGTTTATTCAGCATTCCCAGAACCAGTCTCACAGAGCTCCTCAGAAGCAGTAACACCAGCCAAGCTGTACCTCTCTTCAGAGATCTGTGTCTCAGCTCCACAAGCTCCAATCCCCAAACTCCTGAGGTACCAGCTGGGCAGCAGCTCCTCCTGAGAAGTCTGAGTCCCAGACCCATAGGGCCTACTCTCTAAGCCTGTATGTGCTGACAGCCCTCATTTCTTGTTCCTCCAGACCAAGGTGAGAGCTGCTTCCTGTAGTTACTATCTGTGTGTTTACTCACGGTTTCCATTTCACTTTTTCAATTCCCAAACACAGGTTAAAATCAATTCTTTATGATAAATTCTCTCTGTTGAAATGCATAGTATGGTTTGTATTTTACTAAATGTCTCATCAATGGAATAAAAGTTAATGTATCATTGTAAATCTATATTAAAAACTCAGTATCAGGAAGGATACAGCTGATCTGACGATTAATAGCAAAGATACTCAAGATACATTCTTAAATTTAAAAAGCAAGATACAGGGGCGCCTGGGTGGCTCAGTCGGTTAAGCGTCCGACTTCAACTCAGGTCACAATCTCGCAGTCCGTGAGTTTGAGCCCTGCGTCGGGCTCTGGGCTGATGGCTCAGAGCCTGGAGCCTGCTTCGGATTCTGTGTCTCCCTCTCTCTCTGCCCCTCCCCCGTTCATGCTCTGCCTCTCTCTGTCTCAAAAATAAATAAACGTTAAAAAAAAAAATTAAAAAAAAAAAAAAAAGCAAGATACATGCTACAGTCTGAATGTGTGTTTCCCTCAGCAAAATTCATCTGTTGAAATCCTAACCCCCCAAAGGTGGTGGATGGTATCAGTACTGGTAAGGCCTTTGGGAGGTACTTAAGTCATGAGACTAGAGCCCTCATGAATGGGATTAATGCCTTTATAAAAGAGGCTCCAGAAGGATCCCCTGATCTTTCCAGCATGTCAGGACACAGTGAGAAGGAGCCAAGTATGAACCAAGAAGAACTTCCATCAGAAGGCAACCATGCTGCCACCTTGATCTTGCACTTCCCTGCCTTCAGAACTGTGGGCAATAAATTTGTTGTATATATGCTACCCAGCTAGTGGTATTGTTACGCAGCCCCAACAGATGACAGTACATCACGACATTTTTGTATAGTTACAACTATACTTGAGAAAAAAGGTATTTATAAGCACAAAAATTATTTTTAGGAAAACGGTTTTTACTTTCTACCTTACATCCTTTGGTACAGAAATTTTATATGTATCGCATTTATAACTTAGACAAAAAAGAAAAATCAGTAAAATATACCCAAGGATTTAATTCAATGCATCATCTGGCACAGACATACTAATCACATCACCCCAAGATTATTTCAACAAAAACCCAAATGGCCCCCATTTTCAAATACATATTCCATTTCTCACTGAAGCTCATCACCTGACAAGTAGCTCTCTTTAAGCCTCTCAACCAACATAGAGCCACCAAGCACAGAAGCTTTAGGAACAAAGTTAAGCAAAACAGTTCCCATAACCTGAAGTTAAACCTCAGTAAAACAGTTTCAACTTGAGGTGACTTATAAACACATTTTTTTCCCTAAAGGAGAGGAAAAATCTAGAACTGGAATAGTTTCAAGGGGAGATGGAGAGTATGGGAAAGACAGAGAAAGGCAAAAGTATGGAGGTGTGAAATAATCCCAAACAAGGTAATTTTGTTTTAACCTCTTACCTTAGCAACTTTATGGTTTGCTGCAGTCTCATGGGATGTATTTTTTAAACCATCTTTGAGCTGTGTGATGAACAAATCATAACCCTCCGTACTAGAAATATCTACCTTTTCTAAACATGCTGATAAGAGCTGCTGTGCCTAAATTAAAAAAAAAAAAAAAAAAAAAAAGATGAACACAGAAAATTAAACACAACAAAAAATGTTACACTCAGATCCTTATTCAAATATTTAATTTGTAATGATTCTAACAAGTACCATACTGCTTTTACTTTTTTAAACAAACTTAATCATATATTGATTTGAAGGGCTGTTAAAAATTAAATGAGATAAAGCAATGTATTCAGTGTAGTATCACAGAATAAAGCTTCAATACATGGGAGCTATTATAAACCAGAGCAAGATAAAAAAAAAAAAAAAAAACTGGACAAACTGACACCATGCTCAAAAATGAAAGGTAGGGGCGCCTGAATGAATGGTTCTGTCAGTTAAGCACCAACTTCAGCTCAGGTCATGATCTCAGTTCGTGAGTTTGAGCCCTGCAACAGGCTCTGTGCTGTTCATGCCAAGCCCACTTCGGATCTTCTGTCTCCCTCTCTCTCTGCCTGCCTCTGTCTCTCTCTCTCTCTCTCTCTCAAAAATAAACATTTAAAAATAAAATGAAAGATAAAAATTTAAAGAGATAAATGTAAAATCTTTCAATGAGTTTTAAATACTCAAAGTAAGCAAAACCATAAGAGGGGCATTCACTAAGTCATCAGGTAATATAAAAGAGCCCTCTGTATTGTTACCCACATATTCAAAATGAACTATCTTAACAGAAATGTGTGGTCAACATATGGAAAAGAATACATCCACACTGATCTAACCAAACCCAGGACCCCATACTTCAGTGAAGACAGTGACAAAGTAATGTGGTACAGTAAAGGATGCCTGGGATGGTGGAAGGTCTACAAACAATATTATGTGAACAACACAGTTGTAATTATTTAGGTAAATAGAGAGAAATCAGCAAGTGGATGTTAAAGGTCAACAAGGGGAAGAAGGTGGTAAAAGTCAGGTAAATACCTAACATTTCAGTCAGTAGAGAATGAAAAATACTGACTTGAGGATCTATTTCATTATAAATATTCCAATATTTTATTGTAATTCTATAGTTCTTTTTAAAACCTGAACAGTTTGGGGCGCCTGGGTGGCGCAGTCGGTTAAGCGTCCGACTTCAGCCAGGTCACGATCTCGCGGTCCGGGAGTTCGAGCCCCGCGTCGGGCTCTGGGCTGATGGCTCGGAGCCTGGAGCCTGTTTCCGATTCTGTGTCTCCCTCTCTCTCTGCCCCTCCCCCGTTCATGCTCTGTCTCTCTCTGTCCCAAAAATAAATAAACGTTGAAAAAAAAAAATTTTAAAAAAAGAGACATGATACATAGCAAAGATAACTCCTTTCTTTTATATTTTTAAAAAAATAAAGAACTACCTCTTCTTTCTCAGTCTTCTCAGCTTGATGTGACCATGTGACTAAATTCTGGCCAAGGAGATGAGCATGAAAAGGATGTATATGAGAGAGGTTATGAAAGAGATCAAGAAGGAATGAAGGAGAGAGGGAAAATGGAAGGGAAGGAGGGGAGAAAAAGTAGAAACAAAGGGAGAGAAGGAGGGAGGGGTCACACCCCTTCCCTGAGTGCTCCCCTGGCCTTTTGCCCTTCCTTTCGCTATGACTGGGAAATACTAATGAGACTGGGAACAGCTGTCTTGGACTCAGGAGATGGAAGCTAACTGTTGAGGAAAGTAAAGTTACCCCTACCCTTAGCCCTGCACTGTTACTGAAAAAAAAAAAAAAAAAAAAGTATTGCTTAAGTCACTGTATTTTGGGATCTCTATCACAATTTAACCTGTACGGTTTACACTTAAATACCACTTCAATAAATGTCAATTAATTACACAGAGGAATTAAACAAACTTGTGATCTAGAAGTCAATTCTTTATTCTATATGTACAAGAAGGGGTACATATATAATGTTGTCAAAGGACAACCTAATTCCATTTAACAAGTAACAGGTCTGAAATTATATTAAGTAGAAAAGTACACTGATACTTATTTCAACTTACCTCTGTAACAGGTAATTCAAGCTGAACCACATCATCCTGCTTTGAAACTGGAGTTTGCAGAGCAGTGTCTAACAACAAGATTCCATTAAGGTCCTTCCTACACCCTACTGCATAATCATCCACAAATATAACTTTATCCACCGCAGATATATACTGACATTTCACCTGTCCACCTGGTTTAGCTGTCAAAAAAACAAAAATTCAACACTTAGGTTTAAAGGCCAACAGTCCATTAAAAATACATGTTTAAATGGAAGCTAAATACAGTATTTAATCCTGGAATGGAAAAAGATTGCTCTAAAGGACATTATTAGAACAACTGATAAACTTGCAATATGTACTATAGCTTAGATAAAAGTATCAATATGAAATTATCAGAACTTGACAACTATGGAGAATATAATTGTTCTTAGAAATAAACAGGGGCTCCTGGCTGGCTCAGTTGGAAGAGCAGGAGACTCATGATCTCAGGGTCATGAGTTCAAGCCCCACGCTGGGTACAGAGATTAATTAAGTAAATAAAACTTAAAAAAAAAAACAAATAAACCTAGAAATAGTAAAGGGTAAAGGGGCATGATATACGCAACGTATTCTCAACAGAGCAAAAGTATGTATATATGTGCGGAAATGACAAGCAAATGTGGTGAAGTATTTATTTATTTATTTATTTATTTATTTATATTTATTTATTTATTTATTTATTGGGACAGAGAGAGACAGAGCATGAACGGGGGAGGGGCAGAGAGAGAGGGAGACACAGAATCGGAAACAGGCTCCAGGCTCTGAGCCATCAGCCCAGAGCCCGACGCGGGGCTCGAACTCACGGACCGCGAGATCGTGACCTGGCTGAAGTCGGACGCTTAACCGACTGCGCCACCCAGGCGCCCCTGAAGTATTTAAAATTAAAATTGGTAGAACAGGGTGAAATGTACAGGGAAGTTCTTTGTACTATACTATTTCATAGAGTGTTCAGAACAAAATTTTTAAAAATTCAGTATTTGTCATTTTGTGCAAAATTCAATAAGCATAAAGTCAGCATGGACAGTTTCTAGGTAATTACCACAAAAGTTTTTGAGGTCTTTTATAGATGAGATAAAATTATGGAAAACTATAACCCAGGTTAACAGAACTAGTAAAGCCTCTAGTTCAATCCTCACCGAGAAAACACCATCAACTACCATTGAAGATCAATGTTTTCTGAAGTTTCTGCTGAATCAGTATCAGAAGGGTATTTTAATGGAGAAAGTCAGTAAATAAATGAACCATAAAACTTCTCAGAATAAGTTACAGTGGAATTTCAAGAAGACTTACAAAAGCCAGGACAGATGGGCATGAAGCTTTGAATATAATACTAAATAAATTTTTTTGAAGATAACATCAGTTTCTACACTTAAATTCATAGACTTATTAGATTAATATTAAGTGTTTCTGCTACAAATAGAGTTTCTGTAAAAAAGACTTTGAAGAATGATCAATTGTGAAATTTTTATTCCAACAGAAGATATTTCCCTGTGGGCAAGTAATCCTGCCAGTGTATCTCATCCTAAACTCCCACCACAACTCTACAGAACATCCCAGAAACTAGCACTGCTACTGCCTAATGATACAAAAGCAGAAAAATGGAAATAAATCAGGGTCCTAGTCCTCAATCTCCAGAACAACTATAAAGCATGTCATGATCAATGAATATTGGGTTGACATTCTTAATCCCAGATTGTTACAGCTCTTTTGGACTCTAACAGACAGCTTGGAGGTATTACAAAACTGATTAGGAACTAACTCATTACCTACATAAAACAAGACAAAAATTTCTATAGTTCAGTCTCAGAAACAGAGGTTTGAAATACATGTTAGCATACAGGATAATAATCTCTGTAATACAATAAAATAGGAATATGTACCTAGCGATTCTGGTATCTAGGTAAAATGGAAAGAAACACAAATTATAGAAACTCAGAGTAAAATTGGGTAAGAACTTGCAAAGATCATTTCAAATCTCCGAAACTCATTAACAATAATATTTTTTTATAAATAAATAAATAATGTTTATTTATTTTTGAGAGAGAGAGAGAGAGAGAGACAGAGTGTGAGCAGGGGAGATGCAGAAAGAGAGAGGGAGACACAGAATCCGAAACAGGTTCCAGGCTCTGAGCTGTCAGCACAAAGCCCGACGCAGGGCTCGAACCCACAAACCACGAGATCATGACCTGAGCCGAAGTCAATGCTTAACCAACTGAGCCACCCAGGCATCCTAACCATATTTTTTAAAACTATTCTTTTTTTTAAAGCAATTTTAGGTTTCTAGCAAAGGAAGGTACTTACATTTCCCATATGTGCCCTGCCCCCACACAGAACTATAAAATTTTGTAAAACAAACTGCAAATTCTGCTTTACTGTTTTAGAGATGTGCACTTAAGTGACAATTCATAAAAATTATAATTTTGTTAAAATTTCTCCAGAGAGGTATAAAATGTGAGTAAGACTCTATACCAGAGTTTCCAAATGGGCTTCCACACAACCCTAGAGAATACAATAGAATGTCAATGGAGATTCCTCACCAGATCTTGGCTAAAAAAAAGTCAGCACTGTTTTTTGAACTTCTTATATTATCCAATACTAGCACTCAGTCATGCACAGTTACTAAGCAGTCTTGCTGACAATTTCTTCAGGCCAGTATAGCAGCATGGAACAGGACTATGTTCATTCAGATGAGTTCATCGCCAGTTTCTGACCTTAGCTAGGGAAAGCCATACGTAAGCAGTGAAGGCTCTACTTCACAGAGGGAAGAAAGTAGAGGGTATTATCAGCCATACTCCATTGAAGGATCTCCTAGCTTATAGACCTCATCTTAATTACATCTGTAAAGGTCCTATTTCCAAATACAATCACAGTCTAAGGATTCATGTAGACATGAATTTTGAGGGAAGATTACTGAACCCACTAAAGACCCTTTCTCTCAATCTTTTACTCAACCTGAAGACTTTACTTTTGAGAGGAAGAGCTTTGTTAATGTAGTCTGACAGCATGCTCAAGATGAGATTTACTGATCTCCCCCTAGAAAAGTCTTAGATGGGGTGCACTGGTGGTCAGTCAGTAGAGCATGCAACTCTTGATCTTGGGGTTGTGAGCTCAAGTCCCACATCAAGCCGGCTGCCATCAGCATGGAGCCTGCTTCAGATCTCCTGTCCCCCTCTCTCTGCCCCTCCTTGACTTGTGTTCTCTCAAAAATAAACATTTAAAAAATTTTAAAAATAAAATCTTTTATTTACTTTTTTAAATTTCTAATGTTTATTTATTTTTGAAGGAGATAGAGAGAGCAGGGGAGGAAAGGGGCAGAGAGAGAGGGAGACACAGAATCTGAAACAGGCTCCAGGCTCTGAGCTGTCAGCACAGAGTGCGAAACGGGGCTCGAACTCACGAACGGTGAGACCATGACCTGAGCCAAAGTCGGACACTTAACCGACTGAGTCACCCAGGTGCCCCCCCAAAAATAAAATCTTTTTTTTTTTTTTAAAGTCCTAGATTTCTGTGAAAGAAAAATATCTTGCAATGGACAAAAGAATACTTTGTGGAACTTTTCAACTTCTTACATGTTTGAACAAGTCTTTTATTGAGCAAGCAACAAGACAAAGGACAGAAATTCTCTAGTTTCAGTTAAAAATGAAATCCATGTAAATTTAAGTCTGACCCAAAACTGAGCATTTGTACAACAACAACAAAAATGAGGACAGGTTTCACAACAAGGTAAATTCAACATTTATTTTTGGTTATAACAATTTTAAGCACAGGAAGGTCCATAAAAGAGACCAAGAAACCGAGAAACCTATACCTGAGCTTGACTGTGTCATTCAGTGAGAAAACATGTTTTCAAAGTCCTGTCGAGTATCATGTCTTGAGTTATACTTTTATTCATGTTGCTCCAGTTAATGATTTTACCAGCACTACTATTCAACACTCAATATATTTTAATGTTACCAATAACACTGATAAACTTACAACTATTTGTAAATTGTATCTCCCAAGACTACCTTTAAAAAAATCCCAGGGCACCTGGGTGGCTCAGTGGGTTAAGCATCTAACATCAGCTCAAGTCATGATCCCACGGTTCATGAGTTCGAGCCCCATATCGGGCTCTCTGCTGCTAAGCGCAGAACCCACTTGGGATCCTCTCTCTCTCTCTCTCTCTCTCTCTCAAAATAAAAAAATAAACATTAAAAAAAAAAACCCTTAAATCCCATTTTGGCATAAACCATTTATTTCATTTACCCTATGAGTTTAAAATATGTGAAAATAAATTACTCAAATAAATTACTCAAATTGCTTAACTAATGGTTGTTATGTTTTCAAAAAAATTGGCTAGAAAGTCATTGTTGGTTTTTATTTATTTTTTATTTGAGAGAGAAACAGCAGGGAAGAGGGGCAGAGGGAGAGAGAGAGAATCTTAAGCAAGGTACACACTCAACACGGAGCCCAACACTGGGCTCAATCTCAGAATGGTGGGATCATGACCTGGGCCAAAATCAAAAGTTGGATGCTCAAGTGACTGAGCCACATAGGCAACCCCATTTCTGGTTTTTAAAAAGAAGGAAAAAACACTGACACATACCCCATACCACATACTGCATCTTTTTAGAATTCTGTATAGAAGCTACTTGTAAAATGACTTTTAAGCCTAAGTTAAAAAAAAATTCAGGTAGGAAATTTTAATACAGGAAAAACTCAAATTCCTCCATCTACACCAGAGATCAGTAAACTTCTTGTGAAAAGGGTCAGATTAGTAAATATTTTAGGGTTCACAAGACACAGGGTCTCTCTCACAATTACTCACCTCTGCCCCTTAGTGCAAAAGCAGCCATAGCCAACATGTAAATAAATGGGTGTAGATGTGTTCCAGTAACACTTTATTTACAAAATTAGGAGACAGCCCAAGAGCTATAAGGGTTTGCAGACCTCTAAAATTGACTCTAATGCCTTGCATTAGTGCAGATATTCTTTTTGGGCAGGGGAAACTTCACAAAAAAACAAGTTAAAATTCACAGTCAAACACAATAAACTGCTGAAAACTAACAAAGAAAAATCTTGAAAGCAACCAGAGAAAAAGGACACATTATTTGCATGGAAGTAATATATTTACCATTAAAAACCACAGGGTTCATTAGGAAGTGGACCATTTTTTAAGTACTAGGGAAAAAGAAATTCCATATCAACAAAAATATCCACCAAGAATAAAGGTTAAAAAAAAAAAAAAAGAAGGTGAAATGCATTCTTCAATGAAGGAATACTGAAGAGAAATTTTGCCAGCAAAGCTACTCAAAAAGAACTGTAAAAGAAGTTAATCAAATAAAAGAAAAATCATTTCAGAAGAAAACTTAAGAGTATCAGAAATGAGGGAATACCAACAGAAATGGTAACTATCAGGACACCAAGGTGGCTCAGTCAGTGAAGCATCTGACTCACGATTTTGGCTCAGGTCATGATCTCACAATTCATGAGATCAAGCCCCATGTTAGGCTCTGTGCTCATAGCACAGAGATACTATCTCTCCCTCTCTCTCTGCCCCTCCTCCACTCACGCCAGGTCTCTCTCTCTCTCTCTCAAAATACACTTAAGAGAAAAAAAGAAATGGTAAGTATCTGGGTAAATATAACCAGTGGTTTTTTGTCTCAGTTCTTTAAAATATTTTTTAAATATTTTTAACGTTTATTTATTTTTGAGAGACACACACAAAGAGTGCAAGCAGGGGAGGAGCAGAGACAGAAGACACAGAATCCGATGCAGGATCCAGGCTCTGAGCTGTCAGCACAGAGCATGATACAGGGCTCAAACCCACAAACCATGAGATCATGACCTGAGCTGAAGTCAGACGCTAACCAACTGAGCCACCCAGGCGTCCCTAAAATATTTTTGACAGTTGGAGCACACCTAGGTGGCTCAGTCAGTTGAGTGTCCAACTTCAGCTCAGGTCATGATCTCACAGTTCGTGGGTTCGAGCCCCATATCGGGCTCCATGCTGACAGCTCAGAGCCTGGAGCCTACTTCGGATTCTGTGTCTCCCTCTCTCTCTGCCCCTCCCCAACTCATGCTGTCTTTCTTGCTCTCAAAAATAAACATTAAGTATATATACACACATATATTTAATTATTTAATAATTACATTAAATAATATAAATAGTAAAAAATTAAATATACACACACACACATACACACACATATATATGTATATGTCAAACATATACAGGGGCGCCTGGGCGGCTCAGTCAGTTAAGCGTCTGACTTCAGCTCAGGTCATGATCTCTCAGTTTGTGAGTTCAAGCCCCACATCAGGCTCTGCAGTGACAGCTCAAAATCTGGAGCCTGCTTCAGATTCTCTCTGCCCCTCCCCTGCTCATGCTCTGTCTCTCTCAAAAATAAATAAACGTTAAAAAATTTTTTTTTAATAAAAACTAAAAGAGGGAGAGCACAATATGGTAAAAAGGTTGCTACATTCTGCTTAAAGTGGTAAAGTACTGATTCTAAATAGATTGTGAAAAGCATATATATTGTAATACTTCAAGTAACTACAAAATATATATAAATAATTACAGTAAAAACAAAACAAAACAAAAAACAACACATAAGTTAAAACAAAATAATTAAAAGTATCAAATGACCAGGGGTACCTGGCTGGCTCAGTCAGAGAGAGTGAGTCTCTCCCTCTTCCTCCCTCCAAAAAAAATTAAAAAAAAAAAAAACTAGAAAAAGAAAAGTAAGCACAAAATAAACAACAACAAAAAAATAGTAATGATAGGAGCAGAAATCAATAAAAGTGAAAATACAAAAATAGAGAAAATCAACGCAAAGTATTCTTTGAAAAGATCGATAAAATTGGTAAATCTCTAGGCAAAGTTGGCAAAGAAAAAAAAGACACAAATTACCAATAATATCAAGAATGAAAGAGAACTAATACACTATAGATCCTGCAACCATTAAAAAATAATAAGAGAATACTATGAACACAATGCACATAAATTTCACAACTTAGGTTGTCAAATAAATCTGAAAAAGTCAGACTGTCAAAATAAATAAACTTGATACTACAAATTTAAAAAGGTAACTGGGGAATAATAAAGACAGAGCTACACATATAAATTTGAAAGTACAGATGAAATATACCAATTCCTTGAAACCACCAACTATCAAAACATCTCAAATGAAATAATCTAAATTAAGGAAATTGAATTCATAGTTACAAATCTTCCAGACAAATCTCCAGGCCTACCTGACTTCACTGCAGAATTTTATTAAACATGTAAGAAGTAATACCAATTCTACACAATCCTCCTCTAAGAAAAAGAAGGAATACTTCCAAATTCATTTTACGAGACCAGCATTAACCTGATGCCAAATCTAGAAAAAGCACGAAAACTACATTACCATTATCCGTCATGTATATCAATGCAAAAATCATCCACAAAAGAAAAGCAAATGGAATTTGACAAATATAAAAATATAATAACATGCCAGGACCAAGTAGAGCTATCCAAGGAATACAAAACTGGCTCAATATTCAAAACCAACCAATTTAAGCTACCATATTAATAGCTTAAAGAAGAAAAACTGCATCAAGTCAGTAGATGCATTTGGCAAAATACAACATCCTTTCATGATTTAAAAAAAAAAAAAACCTCAGGAAATTAGAAATGAAAGGGAATTTGCTCAACCTGATGAAGGACAGCTACAAAAATCCTACCACTATCAACATACTTAATGGTAAAACACTGAATACTCTCCCCCTAAGATCAGGAGCATGGCAAGGATGCAAACTCACACCACTCCTACTCAGTATCATATTGCAAGATCTAGCCACTGCAATAAGAAATGCTTAGATTTAAAAGCCCCACAGGGGCGCCTGGGTGGCTCAGTCGGTTGGGCGTCCGACTTCGGCTCAGGTCATGATCTTGCGGTCCGTGAGTTCGAGCCCCGCGTCAGGCTCTGTGCTGACAGCTAAGAGCCTGGAGCCTGTTTCAGATTCTGTGTCCCCCTCTCTCTCTGACCCTCCTCCTTTCATGATCTGTCTCTCTCTGTCTCAAAAATAAATAAACGTTAAAAAAAAATTTTAAAAAAAAAGCCACAGAGATTAAAAAGGAACGAATGACACTGTCCCTACTCACAGACAACATGATTAACCTATCCAGGAAATCAAAAAACAAAAGCAAAACTCCTAGGGGTGCTTGGGTGATTCAGTTAGGAGTCCGACTCTTGATTTTGGCTCAGGTCGTGATCTCTCAGTCCTGAGATCGAACCCCAAGTCAGGCTCTGCACTGAGCATGGAGCCTGCTTAGGACTCTCTCTCTCCCTCTGTCCCTCTCCCTCACTTTCATGTTCTCTCTGTCTCTCTAAAATAAATAAATGGGGGGAGGTGGGGAAGAGGGGAAAATGGGTGATAGGCACTCATAAGGGCACTTGTTGAGATGAGCACTGGGTATCGTATGTAAGTGATAAACCACAGGAATCTACCCAAAAACCAAGAGGACACTTTACACACTGTGTGTGAGCCAATCTGACAATAAATCATATTAAAAAATTAACTAATTAATTAATTAATTAATTTGAAACTTCTAGAGCTACAGTCAGTTAAGCGTCCAACTTCAGTTCAGGTCATGATCTCACGGTTGGTGGGTTTGAGCCCTGTGTTGGGCTCTGCGCTGACAGCCTAGAGCCTGGAGCCTGCTTCAGATTCTGCGTCTCCCCCTCTCTCTGTCCCTCCCCTACTCACACTGTGTCTCTGTCTCTCAAAAATAAAAATGTTAAAGAAATAAAATTAAATTAAAAAATAAAATAAAAAATAAAAAAAACTCCTAGAGCTAATGAGTTTAGCAAGGTTACAGTAAACAAAATCAATACACAAAAACCAATCAATTGTATTTCCATATACTAGCAATGATCAATCAGAAGCTGAAATTTATAGAAAACAGTAACAGTTTATGACAGCTTTAAAATCATAAAATAGGGGCACCTGGGTGGCTAAGTCAGTTAAGCATCCGACTCTTGATTTCACTCTCTCTCTCTCAAAATAAACAAGCAAACAAAATACAGTATCACAAGAAAGTGTGGTGGTGGCTAATGGATAGAATCTATGGAACAGGAGAGAATCCAAAGACATACCCACAGAAACATGTCCATTTGATTTTTTTAATTATTTTTAATTGTGGTAAATTAACATAAAATTTAGCATTTTAACTTTTTATTTATGTTTACTTATGTACTTGTGTTTATTTTTGAGAGAGAGAGACAGACAGACATAGTGAGAGCAGGGGAGAGGCAGAGAGAGGGAGACCCAGAATCTGAACAGGCTTCAGCTCTGAGCTCTCAGCACAGAGCCTGATGCAGGGCTTGAACTCACAAACCGTGAGATCATGACCTAAGCTGAAGTCAGATGCTTAACCGACTGAGCCACCCAGGCGCCCCATCATTTTAACCATTTTTACGTATACAGTTGAGTGGCATTAAGTACATTCACACTGTTGTGCAACCATCATCACCATCCACCCACAGAGCTCTTCTCATCTTGCAAAACTTAAGCTCCATAACCATTAGACACTAACTCCTCCTTCCCACTTCCATACTCCCAGTGCTCAGCAATCGATCACTATTCTACTTTCTGTTTCTATGAAATTGACTGCTCTAAGTACCACATATAAGTGGAGTCACATGGTATCTGTCCTTTTGTGACTGGCTTATTTCAATAAGCATAATGTCTTCAGTTCATCCATGTTGCAGTATATGTCAAAATTTCCTTCCTTTCTAAGGCTAATATTCCATTGTATATACACACCATACTTTGTTTATTCATACATCCATCAATGGACACTTGGGTAGCTTCTGCTTTTTGACTACTGGGAATAATGCTGCTATGAACATGATGTACAAATATTTCTTCAAGACCCTTTCAATTCTTTTGGATGTGAAATTGTGATATCATAATTTTATTTTCAATTTTTTGAGGAACCACTGTTTTTCCTAACAGCTGCACTATTTTATATTCCCACCAAGAGCGTACAATACAAGGGTTCCAATTCTCCACATTCTCACCAACACATTATTATTTTTTATAACAGCCATTTTAATGGGTGGGAAGTGCTATTGCCTCATAGTTTTAATTTATATTTCCCAAACATTAGTGATGTTGAATATCTGTGTGTGCTTGTTGGCCCGCTGTATTTCTTCTCTAGAGAAATATCTTCAAGCATTTTGCTCACTCTTTAATCAGGTTGTTTTTTGTTGTTGTTGAGATGTCAAAGTTTTCTATATTCTAGATATTAATTCTGTATATATACCTGGATATGTGACTTGCAAATACTTTCTCATATTCTGCGGTTTGATAGGGCCCTTTATGCACAAAAATTTTTCTTGATAGTGTCCTTCATGCACAAAAAATTTTCATTTTAATGAAGTCTAACGTCTATTTTTTCTTTGGTTGCCTGTGCCTTTGATGTTATATCCCCAAAATCACTGCCAAATCTAGATTCATGAAGCTTCCCTCTTTGCATTGTTCTAAGAGCTTTACAGTTGTCACTGTTACTTTTAAGGGTCCAACTTCATTCTTTTGCATGTGGATATCCAAGTTTTCTCAGCACCATTTCCTGAAGAGATTGTCCTTTCCCCCACTGAATGGTGCTGGCCTTCTTGTTGAAAATCAGTTACCACATATGTGAGGGCTTACTTCTGGGCTCTCTATTCCACCAGTCCTTATGTCTGTCTATGCCAGTACCACATTGTTTCGACTACTGTAACACTGTAGTAAATTCTGAAATCAGTGAGTCCTCAACTTTGTTCTTTTTCAAGAACGCTTTAGCTATCTGGGAGTTCCTTGAGATTTCACATGAATTTTAAGATGGGTTTTTCTATTTCTGGAGATTTTGATATCTTGGAGATTTTGATAGAAATTGCAATGAATCTGTAAATCACTTTGGGTAGTATTGACTTTTTAACAATATACAGACAAAACCAAGTGCTTATAAGATTCAGAATAGTGGAACTCATTTTTAATGGAAATGCATAATGGCACAGCCACACTGGTTTGACTATTTCTTATAAGATTAAACATACACTTACCAAATGGCCCCGGAATCCCACTTCTATGTATTTACCCTACAGACATAAAATCTTACATTCACGTAAAAACCTGTACTCAAATGTTTATAATAGCTCTATCATTAATCACCAAAAGCTGAAAACATCCAAGTACCCTTCAATGAGTGATTGACTAAACAAATGGTGACACATTTATACAATGAAATACTGTTCAGTTATAAAAAGAAATGAACTATACGGGGCATGTAGGTGGCTCAGTCATTTAAGTGTCCAACTTAGGCCTAGGTCATGATCTCATGGTTCACGGGTTCAAGCCCCGCATCAGGTTCTGCACTGACAGCTCAGAGCCTGGAGCCTGCTTCAGATCTGCAGATTCAGTCTGACTCTCTCTGCCCCTCCCCGGCTCTCACTCTCTCTCTCTCAAAAACAAACAAACATTAAAAAAATTTTAAAAAGAAAGAAATGAACTACTGACACCTAAGACAACTCTAAGTGCAAAAAGTCAGTATCAAAACGTTACATAGGTACACCTGGAGCCTCACTGGGATTCTCTCTCCTGTTGCCTCCCCAATGCACTCTCTCTTTAAAAAATAAAAAAAACTGTAAATGCTTCAAATAAAAAATGTGTACTGTAGGATTCCATTTCTAGGACATTCTAGATAAGACAAAACTAAAAGTATGGAAAACGTGATTGCCAAAGATTGGAGGGGAAGGGAGCAGGGTAAGCTATAAAGGAGATGGCACGGGTATTGAAACTGTTCTGTATCCTAATTGTAGCAGTAGTTAATGCATATACTGCCAGTACACAAAAAATGTGTACTATTTTATTGTGCGGTATTAAATAAAATTTATTTTAAAATGTTATAAAATAATAAAGACAGGGGTGCCTGGGTGGCTCAGTTGAGTGGCCAACTTTGGCTCAGGTCACAATCTCATGGTCTGTGAGTTCGAGCCCCACATCAGGCTCTGTGCTGACAGCTCGGAGCCTGGAGTCTGCTTTGGATACTGTGGTCTTCCTCTCTCTCTGCTCCTCCCCTGCTTGTGCTCTCTCTCTCTCTCTCAAAAATAAATAAATGTTATAAAATAATAAAGACATAGGAAAATATTCATAATACACTATTAACTAAGTAAATAGGGAAATAGTTTATAACATATCACTGCAATCCAAATTCTGTAAAAATACATTAAATAGAAAAAAGCAAAAAGAAATTATTACACACCAGAATGCTAACAATGGCCATCTCTAGCTAACAAAATCATAGGTGACTACTCTCTTCCTTAGTCTATTTGATATCCTATAATAAGGTAAATCACTTTTAAAATGAGAATTTTCAGGAGCACCTGGATGGCTCAGTTGGTTAAGTGTCTGGCTCTTGATTTCGGCTCAGGTCATGGTTCGTGTGTTCGAGACCCACATCAGGGCTCTGTACTGACAGCGTGGAGGCTGCTTGGGATTCTCTCTCTCCCCTCTATCTCTCTCCTCCCTCAACCCGCTTGCTCTCTCTCTCAAAAATAAATAAAAAACTTTAAAAAAATTTTTTTTCAAATGTGTGACACTGTGGGGGTTTTGGTGTTTTTGTTTGTTTATTTTGTTTTGTTTTTGAGAGAGAGACCGTGAGAGCAGGGGAGAGGGGCAGAGGGAGAAGGAGAGAGAATCTCAAACAGGCTCCATGCCCAACACAGAGCTTGACAAGGGACTCAATCTCACAACTGTGAGATCATGTCCTGAGCCACAATCAAGAGTCAGAAACTCAAATGACTGAGGTGCCCCAAAACTGTTTTTTAAAATCAGTTAATTCTGGGGCGCTTGGGTGGCTCAGTCGATTGAGCGACCGACTTCAGCTCAGGTCACGATCTCACGGTTTGTGGGTTCCAGCCCCACGTCAGTGACAGCTCAGAGCCTGGAGCTGCTTCGGATTCTGTGTCTCCCTCTCTCTCTGCCCCTCCCCACTCATGCTCTGTCTCTGTCTCAGGAATAAACATAAAAATTTTTTTAATCAGTTAATTCTAATACCTACTTCAAGAAACAGTCAATTCTTTATCAATGCACTATCCATTTGCATTCCTGCAAAACTTGCAAAAATATTATCAAAAATACATGATCTTTGCAAACTGACAGGACACACTGTAAAATTCCATTTCCACAGAGATAACATCAGAGTTCAGTGCTTAAAATACTCTAACATAGTATAGAAAAACATCATTCAAAGTCAATCAAAAGGGTACAAAATCAGCGTTCTAACAAGACTTTTAAAATATAATTAAAGTAACCAAAAATAAAATCACTTAACAAAAGTTGTTAGTACACTATATTATTCAAAGCCAAAGTGAGTGTTCCTGTAAAACAAAACTTGGTGCAAAGCAAAGCAAATTTGGTAAAGTTCAGTGTGTAGACCGTGAAAAAGGGTAACAAATGGATAAAACGCAATGCAGGCATAGTAGTATTCCAGGCAAAAGAACCAACGTCTGCCTGAGCACGAAAGAGGGTCTCCAAAAGAGACAGACTCATTGGAATTAAGAGTTCCAAGTTCCGGAGTGCCCGGCTGGCTCAGTTGGTGCAGCATGCAGCTCTTGATCTTGGCGTCCTGAGTCTGGACCCACACTGGGTGTAGCTTACTTAAAAATTAAATCTTAAAAAAAAAAAAAGTTCCAAGCTCTCTATTCACTTTATCCAAAAGTTCCACCAAACCACTTATTTTACAACAATCTTAAGTATCTGACATCAACTGACAAAGTTTTATTTATTTTATTTTATTTTTTTTCTGACAAAGTTTTAAGAACATAAATAATCGCCACTGAAGTTTCTGTGGATGGGACTCAATCTTTAAGGACCTACCCCATGCAAGAAATTCTGGGGCCTATTTCACATATGTTATTCAATTTGTCACAGTTAAAAATCTTTCAGGGGCGCCTGGGTGGCGCAGTCGGTTAAGCGTCCGACTTCAGCCAGGTCACGATCTCGCGGTCCGTGAGTTCGAGCCCCACGTCAGGCTCTGGGCTGATGGCTCAGATCCTGGAGCCTGTTTCCGATTCTGTGTCTCCCTCTCTCTCTGCCCCTCCCCCGTTCACGCTCTGTCTCTCTCTGTCCCAAAAATAAATAAACGTTGAAAAAAAAAAAATTTAAAAATCTTTCAAACCACCTTGGGACACAAAAGTTACATTCTTCCTTCATGATTTTGAACTGGCTATCATTAAGTAAAATTTGAGAGCTACCTTCCCTACTGATGTTGCTCAAGATAACTCTAACCATCTGTATACAAATTCCTGTTGCAACACAAAGTTGCCCATATGATAAGGAACTCAGCTACAAATCAATACAATTAGGTAATGCAGAACATGTACCCTGTGAATTTCTATTTGCAACTCATATTTGAAAGTACTGTTCTCTGTAGAACACAAATGGTACATGTATCTAGAGGTCACACAGACCTTTCATCATTCCTCACATAGCCTACATTTTAAGTCAGTCCAAGTCAAATTCCATCCAAATATGATGAAAATCCATCTAGCTGTTTTTGCATATACAGTATGCAAAAAAAAAGGGCAATAATAGGGCAAAAGAAACTTAACTGGATTACCTGCCCTGTTTTCTAACATCACTGGGAACTTTGCTCAAGGGCTGCTTCATAGACCCTACCAGACCAAAGCACAGCACAAATTTACCCATCATCATCTCATACCAGCTCTAATTTCTTACAGCATTTATCACCACTTGATAGTGTGTGTGCGTGTGTGTGTGTGTGTGTGTGTGTGTGTGTGTAATATACCTCTTCCCACTAAACCACTGGCTCTAGGAAATCAAGGACTTTGTTAACTAGTGTATCGCCAGTGCTTGACACACAATAAATGTCTTTGAATAAATGAATCATTTTCTATAGTTTAAAAGAGCTTTTTAATAGATTAAAACTAAATGATAATGTAGCAAAATACAATAGTCTCACAGCTTTTGTTTTGGTTTGTTAACACAACATGAAACAAAGACAGTTCAGGCATGAAAATAACTGTGGGCCTATTTTCCCCTATCTTACTCCTGGGCTGCCAGTATGAGGAGGTCACTGTCCTTGGCTCTAGTGACATTTTGGTGAACAAGTATCAGAGCACTTGGCTGGTTCAAAAAACAACCAAAACTGAATTATACTGAAAAGGACAAAACAGAAAGCAGAAGAATGGGGCCTGGGTGGCTCAGGTAGGTGTCTGACTTTGGCTCAGGTCATGATCTCATGGTTCGTGAGTTCAAGCCCTGCATCCGACTCTGCTGACAGCTCAGAGCCTAAAGCCTGCTTCCTTCAGATTCTGTGACTCCCGTTCTCTCTGCCCCTCCCCTGCTCATGCTGTCTCTCTCTCAAAAATAAATCAACATTAAAAAATTTTTGAAAAAGAAACGCAGCAGCATAAATTTGGTTCTTGACATATCTCTGTTGCTTACAAGCATATTGCATTATATATTCACTAAATACAATTTAAAACACAATGGGGTAGGTTTTATTAGCAGACTAACTTGGGAGGTTTTTCTTACCCCAAAAATTAAGGCTAAATAGAACAATATTCAGTTCAAGATACTATTCAAGTGAAACTTGTCTCTCATTTATCCCAGACTTATCATGAAGTTGGAACCTCTAAACCTATCTGCACATTAGAATCACCTGGTATCCTGTTCGGGCGCCTGGGTGGCTCAGTCGGTTAAGCGTCCGACTTCAGCTCAGGTCATGATCTCACAGTTCGTGGGTTTGAGCCCCATATCGGGTTCTGTGCTGACAGCTCAGAGCTTGGAGCCTCCTTTGGATTCCATGTCTCCTTCTCTCTCTGCCCTTCCCCTGCTCCCTCTCTCGCTCTCTCTCAAAAATAAATAAACATTAAAAAGAAAATTTATATAGAATCACCTGGTATGCTGTTAAAAAAAAAAAAAAAAAAAAAAGCCTGGCTTCCACTCCAGACAACTTGAGTCAGAATAATGGGACCCCAAGCAGAATTTTTTTTTAATTTCCCCTGATGATTCTAATGAACAACCAAGGCTGAGAACCACTGCCCTATGCCATCTCCCCAATCTTCTCTCCTACTTCATAAATCAAAGTAAAAAAGTACAGAAACAAATCATGAAGATTTAAATTCCTGGCACCCACAATAAGTCTCAATCCTATCTGCCCCTTCTAACATTTCTATCATTTCCCCTAAAAAGTAAGCATAATATTTATCTCCCCTAAAATACATCCCTGATATAATATACACAAATGAGACCACTATTACTTCCTTTTAGGGGCACTACCCTTCTCACAAACTATTTTATATAGCAATTACTTTATTCTTTTTTGTTATTTGTACATCTATTATCCCCTCTTTTATACCCAAAGAGTTTGTCTTAACTTTTTTGTTTCCTTCACATCTGAAGTGCTACAGTCTACAAAGACATTTCTATATTCATTATCAGATAATAAAGTAGTCTAAGCAAAAATTATCAGACCAGGGGCGCCTGGCTGATTCAGTCAGTAGAGAATGCGACTCTTGATCTCAGGATCAAGCCCCACACTGGGCGTGGAGCCTACTTCACAAAAAAAAAAAAAAAAAATTGTATAATAAAAAAGTAAATAAAAATAAATAGTTTAAAAAAAGAATTACCAGCCCCTTTCAAAGATAGTAACTCTGAGAAGTTATCTTGCCAAAGGCATGAGGCCATCAGCAATGCAATGCACATATCAGAGGTACCTCCCTCCCAACACTCTCCCCACTGCTCTTACATACTATTGTAGAGAAATCTGTTATTGTTTATATTCTATCAACTAACTGATACTAAAAACATAACTCCTATAAAAATAGGTCCCTAAATTTTTTACCTTAAACTAGAAGTCCTTACACTGAAAAATATGGGAGCCATAGGTCGGAGGGACCAAATCCAAGATCCTCAGGCCATCTATCACTCCCAGCCTTGTGCTTTACACTCTGATACCAAAGGGCTTAATAACAAATACTGCCTGCTTCATGCCTCTACTCTTGCTTATGCTACCTAACTCTATCAACTTGTCTAGAAAGGTTTCCAAATTGGGAGGCAGGGGAGAATTCAAATTCATCTTTATCCCAATATGGCAGGCAAACATTTGTTGAATTAAGCTATATAATTAAAAACCCCAACCCAAAAGTAACACTTATTGAGTGCTTATGGTAGGTTAAGCAGTAACTACATGTGTCAGGTTATTTAATCTTTCCAGGGGTGCCTAGCTGGCTTAGTCAGTCAAGCATCTGACTCTTGATCTCAGGGCCCTCAGTTCAAGCTCCACATTGGGTGTGGAGCCTACTTAAAAAAAATTTAATCTTTCCAATAACCCAACAAGTTAAGGGTGCCAGAGTGAGGTTAAGAATGTTGCCTAAGGGCACAGATAGTAAGTGGTAAATCACTGACTGAAGGCATTCTGGCTCCAGAACCAATATCCTTAACCACTAGGCTCAGTCTTCCTAACCTGTGTCCCCAAATCCTCAAGCTTCAACTCTGAATTCCCAATACCTCCTGGACATCTCTACTTGGATGTCCTTCAAGAACCTCAAAATTAATGTAACTTAAATCACTATCTCCCTCTTGCTCCCCAATCTTCTCCAACAAAAACCACTCTTCACACCTTCTTGTACTGCTTATTTGGGTTAATACACACCATTTACCCAGTTACCTAAAGTAGGAGCCCACGCATGAGTGCTTTTCACCTTGTCCATCTCTCTCATCCCCACATTCACCAAATTACACTGTTCCTACCTTTCAAACTAACTTACAGAAAGCTCTCATCACTTCTCACACCAGAGCATTAGCTTCAAACCTCTCTAAAAACAAATTTGATCATGTGATAACCTACAGTGGCTCCCTACCACTGACATCAAGTCAAATTTCTTAGCAAAACAGATTATGATCTTGTGTTTGCCTATCCCTCAGCTTCAGCTCTAACCATCCCCTCACACACCTTAACCCCCAATGTCTTTCCTTGAAAAATCTCTTTGTTACTTGAATTCACCATGTTTTGAAAGACCAACAGCTCTCCCCACAAGCAAGTACCCTAGCTTAAGATGATGATCCCTATAACATTCCCTCCCACTACCTCATCTTTCAAAATGGATCATAAAAACAACCTCCTTTGAGAAGCCTTCTTTTTTTCCCTCGGGTTGAAGAAACTTCCTCCTGTGTACTCACACAGCATTGTGCATATCTATATCACACTACTTATGACATTACGCTAAAATGGTTTACCTAAACACATCACCAAGCATACATTCAAAGGCCAAAATGTTGTCTTAATTATTTTGTGTTCCTGTGCTAGCATAATGTTGCTCTTTTAACAATTTCAACTCCAAAATCAATTCACTTACATAGTTTATATTTCTCCTGTAATACAGAAGTTATTATTTTATAATTATGCCCATTAGATTTCACCCAGTCACATTTCCACATGCATGGAAAGCTGGAAGAATACTGCTATTTCAACAGAATATCTGTAGCAAAAATGTCTACTACACTTAAATAGCCCCTACTACCAAAGAATAAAAACATAATAAAAAAACACTTAAAGAGTACATACGTTACACAACCACTTTATGGGATAGGCACTATTATTATCTTCCTTTTGTAGATGAACTTCAAAATTAAATAGAACCAAGACTTAAGATCAAAATGTTCGGCTCCAGAATTTGATCTCTTATAGTGACTCTCAATAAGCCTAAAACTACTAAAAGACCAAGATAAATTCTCACTAGAGCAAAACCATCTTTGAACAGGTAATAGGAAAACTTGGGAGATAAAAGTTAAAAAAACCGTATAAACGTCAAGGATCTTAAAAACAATCTTCATATAGGGGCACCTGGGGGGCTCAGTCAGTTTAGTATCCGACTTCAGCTCAGGTCATGATCCCACCGTTCATAGGTTTGAGCCCCATGTTGGGCTCTGTGCTGGCAGCTCAGAGCCTGGAGCCTGCATCAGATACTATGTCTCCCTCTCTCTCTGCCCCACCCCCCTTCAAAAATAAATATATATTTTTTAAAAATCTTAATATAAATTTTTAGTCTTAATATAAATTTACTCTAATTGTGGCAAAATGTTTTGTTAATAAAATAGTAAATTGGGGCACCTGGCTGGATCAGCTGGTACAGCATGTGACTCTTGATTTCAGAGATCTAAGTTCAAGCCCCACATTCAGTATAGAAATTACTTAAAAATAAAATCTCAGGTCATGATCTCACACTCCGTGAGTTCAAGCCCCGCGTTGGGCTCTGTGCTAACAGCTCAGAGCCTGGAGCCTGCTTCAGATTCTGTGTCTCCTCCTCTCTCTGTCCCTCCCTTGCTCATGCTCTGTCTCTCTCTGTCTCAAAAATAAATAAAAACATTAAAAAAATTTTTTTTAATAAAATCTTAAATAAATAAAACAAATCTTTGACATAAGATAGGTCATCACGTTTCATTACTAAAGTCAGTCAATTGCAACATCAAGTTTGTACTCAGCCCACAAAGAGATCTGACCAATTAAGTTTTTATAAAGAACTCAGGTGTATCCAGAAAACAAATATTTTCTAAGGCTACTAAAATTCCAATTCTGTACTGTCTTATATTATCTTTCATAAAAGAATAATTGAGACTAGGAAGGCTACATGAACCAAAGTCAGGAAATAGGAAGTGGTCTGAATCATGTACAATTTCTAAAACAGACCTACAGGATGATTTTGCATTTTATCCAAATTAATGCATGCCTAATTCAGCAGTAGTGAGAAAAATATTACCACTTCTAACAAAGTGATAGTAACTAAGAGTTGTATCCCAAAAATTAGATCTTGAGAAATATGCAGGTAACCTAACTAGTTTTCTATACTCCAAGACTTCTTGATGCAGGCAGCTCTGGGCTTTGAGTCTGAACAGCAAGTTCATATCAAACAAAAAGTAAATAAAGAAGTAAAAATTCAGCCAATCTGAACTTCACTGCACCTGGAGTACAGTAACCTTTTTCTCATTTATGACCATCGTGGTAATTTCTCAAATCAAAATCAACGTCTATACAGGAAAAGGAAAAAGGGAAATATTCATAAAGAAATGTGAAACTAGAGCGTTGGTCTAAAAACACTAAGCAGCTTTGGAGTTTCCTCACCATGACAAAAATCTGGAACCTACTTCAGAAACAGAAGAGACATGATTTCCTTTTACACATATGCTACAACACCTACTGATTAATATCCATATATCTTCTGTTACTTATGTAGATATAATACATGAACAATTCATATATACACAGAACTAGTAGTAGAACAGTCTTAACTTCATTTTGACATTCAGCCACACCAATACACTGCAAGACATTTATCCAGAGATAATATTTGTCACCAACATTTACATTTCCAACTACAACTCAACAGTATCTATCCTCTGTACATAACACTAAAGCAGTGAACATTTTTTCTAAATAGTGAGGAACATGGCAATACTAAGCATCCACGAGGCTTAAGAGAATTAACATTCACTGTATACAAATGCTAAGCAGTGTTAGGCACTTTAAATATGTTTACCATTTAATCTACACAACGACCCTATTAAAGGTTAATCTTAATTTACAAATGAGGAAGTTGAAATTCAGGAATTTTAGAGAGTGAGTTAGTGAGCTAAAATTCAAAATTCAGGGGCGCCTGGGTGGCTCAGTCGGTTGAGCGTCCGACTTTGGCTCAGGTCGTGATCTCACGGTCTGTGAGTTCGAGCCCCGCGTCGGGCTCTGTGCTGACAGCGCAGAGCCTGGGGCCTGTTTCAGATTCTGTGTCTCCCTCTCTCTCTCTGACCCTCCCCCATCCATGCTCTGTCTCTCTCTGTCTCAAAAATAAACGTTAAAAAAAATTTTTTTAATAAAATTCAAAATTCAGAATACCCATTCCCTTTCCGCATGCCCTCAAAAAAGTGTATTAAAAAAACAAACAATATAAAACGTACTACATTGGGGGGAGGAGTACTATTTCAGAAAGCAAGAGGATACATTACCACTAGTAGTTAAATAATACAAGAAAATACTGAACAAAGGGCTTAGGACCAACCCCTGGTACCTGGTGGATTTAATAAAAAATGTTGATTCCATAAAAAAGAAAAAAGAAAAAAAAACCTGAACAATACCTTACTCAAAGCAAAAATCAGATGGATTCTGCTGAATGGTAATAAGTGGTAAATATGAAAAATAAAGTTAAACTTTCGAGTTAAGTTCAAAAGATTTAACAGAGAATACCAAAAAGGTTTAAGTAAAAAAGGAGTATTTACAAAGATGTACAATTAATAGAAGAAATATTTTTGAACAGTAAACACACTGTTCTAAAAACTTTCTGTGTATTAACAGTTAATTCTCACGATTAGTACAATTATCATCCCCATTTTGCAAATGGGGAAACTGCAACAGAAATGTTAAGTAATTTAGTCAAGGTTACACAGTTAAATTGGGAGGTGGGGGAAAGCAGAAATTGGGATCTTAACCAGAGCCAACTGTCTCCAAAACCAAGCTCCTCCCTTAACTGTTATGCTAAACTGCATGAACAAACAAAAGCTAAAGAGAACATATCTAGCAATATAAACAATATGGTCAAGTGGTATATGTAGAGCTATTTTGATTTTTAAAATCCAAACTGCACAAATTTTCATTAGGGAATTGCAAATTAAAACAATGAGGTCCCACTACACACCTATCTGAATGGCCACAATCCAAACAAAAATCAGAGTGCTAAGAGGGATTTGGAGCAACAGGAACTCTCATTCACTACCACTGGGAAAACAAAATAGTACAGCTGCTTTGGAAGACCGTTTGACAGTTTCTTACAAAACTAAACATACTCCTAACACATGATCTGGCATTCACGTTCCTTGGCATTTCCCAAATGAACTAAAAACGTATGTCCACACAAAAGCCTGCACACAAATATTTGTAGCAGCTTTATTATTCATAACTGCTGCAACCTAGAGGCAACCAAGATGTCCTTCAATAGATGAATGGGTAAATAAACTGTGGTACATCCAGACAATGGAATATTACTCAACGTTTAAAAGCAGTGAGTTAGCAAGCCATCAAAAGACATGGAAGAATTAAATGCATATTCCTTTTTTTTTTAAATGTTTTTACTTTTTAGATTTTATTTTTAAGTAATCTCTACACCCAATGTGGGGCTCAAACCCACAACCCCAAGATCAAGAGTCACACGCTCCACTGACTGAGCCAGCCAGGCACTCCTTAAAAATGGATATTCCTAAGTGAAAGAAGCCAAACTGAAAAGGCTACATCCTGTATAATTCCAACTATATGACATTCCAGAAAAGGCAAAACCACAGACAGTCAAAAGATCACAAAGTGGCAGGGGGTAGGAGAGAGGGATGCGTGAACAGGCAGAGCACAGAGGATTTTTATGAAAGTGAAACTATTTGGTATGACATATCCATTTGTCAGAACCCAGAGAATGTATAACACCAAAAGTGAGCACTAACATCAACTAGAGACTTGCATGATAATGATGTGTTAATGCAGGTTCACTGATTGTAACAAACAGTGAAGGAAGGTTGTGTGTGCACAGGGGCAGGAGGTATATAGGAGCACTGTACTCTTCTGCTCAATTTTTACTATGAACCTAAAGCTATTCTTAAAAAATCTGTTTAAGAAAAGAATGAGGGGCAGGCGCCTGGGTGGTGCAGTTGGTTAACGTCTGACTCCAGATCTTGGCTCAAGTCATGATCTTCAAGCCCCACATGGGGATCTGTGCTGATGGTGTGGAGCCTGCTTGGGATTCTCTCTCTCCTTCCTTGTGCCCTTCCCTCACTTGTGCGCTCGCACTCTCTCTCAAAAATAAATAAACTTAAAAAAAGAAAGAAAAGGGGCGCCTGGGTGGCGCAGTCGGTTAAGCGTCCGACTTCAGCCAGGTCACGATCTCGCGGTCTGTGAGTTCGAGCCCCGCGTCGGGCTCTGGGCTGATGGCTCAGAGCCTGGAGTCTGTTTCCGATTCTGTGTCTCCCTCTCTCTCTGCCCCTCCCCCGTTCATGCTCTGTCTCTCTCTGTCCCAAAATAAATAAACGTTGAAAAAAAAAAAAAAAAAAAAAAAAAAAAAAAAAAAAAAAAAAAAAAGAAAGAAAAAAAAGCCAAAGAAGGTGTTTATTTTAGCAGTTAGTATGTAAGACAGCATACATTTAACACTCATTAGCATATATACATAAATTTAAAATATTCATTAATATTTTGTACTAGGCATTCTGAGGAGGGGATATAAACAAGAGGACAGGTTCCTTCCCTTGAGGAGTTTTAAATATAGTTAAATGGACATCGTATATTCACAAAAAGCTAAATAAAATGGGATTTAAATAGTTCAAGACAAAAAACACACCACAAACAGTAAGTTGCCAAATTACTAAAATAGACATTAAGAGGACAATATGTGCTTACGGGTTCAGTGGATCACTTCAGGCTAAAAGAATCAGGAAGTTAAGATCTGCTCCAGGTCTTGAAAAATGGCTAAAATATGTCTGGAGGGAATTGGTGCATTCCAAGAAAGAGCAAAACTACTGAGTTAGGAAAGAAAATTAAATGAACCAGTTCAAAAAACTAAATAGGGAGATAAGACCAGAGAGAGACTAGAAGAGGCCAAATCATGGAAGTCAAAGAATGCCAAACTAAGGAACTGGCCTAGACACTGAGAAATCTTAACTCTTAAACACTAAAATGGATCGAATACTTGCCTAACGTGTTATACTGATAGCTGTTAACATAATGAAAAGTGTATTTATAAACATTTCATGTCAGATACAGATACACTGAAGACATATACTAGTAGACACAGTCAAAAATTCACCACCTTTGTCACCCAACTGAAATATACACACAAGTCATGCTTCCACCCTTCAATATCCCATCTACACTAATAGGCTACCTATAACCCTATAACCTGAACCCATTCAGAAGACATACTACTCTGTCACCCAAGAACACTCTTCTTCCCCTGATACAAAGATGTCTTTCCTCTGGGGGTATGAAAGAAGTGGCTCCTTGCCCCTTAAAGAGGGGTCATGTTAGGACCATGGTCACTGCTGACACCTCCTCCTTATTCTATTTATAGAACTGTCACCCTCTATTAATCATCAAAAGCAAACCTACCCATAAAGCAAACCTACATAGCAAACCTCTATGTAAAGTCTATACATATTCCAGGCAAGACAAAAAATGCAGCATTCCCTCCCCAATCACCTGAACAGATGACATACACAAGACTAAACATACACAAGACTATAAACCTCTGGTAATTATTTTTAATAACTGCAATTCTCATAAATGAAAACATTTCAAATTTTGTCCATTGTTACTTTCAAACCTTTTCTGTAATCCTTTTGTTTGCCATAAACTCTTCTACATATTATAAATTACATATTCAATCTTCTATGCATGGGCATCTGCAATTGTATTCAATCCCATACTTTTCTAATCAACAAATGCCCCAACTTATCTCAGCTAAGTTATCCGCAATCAGTGCTGTACCTTTAAACTTGTATTACAACTCTAAGCCCCTCCCCTTTAGTAATCTACCACTAAAGTGACTATTTTCTTCCCTTTCATGACACACATTCACATATGTCCAATTTCCCCAACTACTTATAACAAACTCTGACATACACTGTTTTTCTCAAACATAGCCTCCAAATATAAAAACACCCTATTAAATTCCTTTCTAACAAAAACATTTTAAAACTTCTGTTAATACTACTTTTTATAAAAAAAATCCAAATATCCTATGATAGCAATTAGTCAAAGCTTAAAATCATGAAAGACAGCATTAGATAATGTTTAAAGAGACAAGCATATACTAAAAAAACAGAATCAGGGATACATGATTGTTCATTTTAATTATTCTTTATACCTTTTTGTGTTTGAAATATTTTACATGAGAAGAAAGATATCCAATTACTAGTGAGTATCTCCCTCTCTACATAGTGACAAGTTGTTACCTCCATATTGCAGTTACTGTGAATTGCTACATCTGGGACACCCCTCCTGTCCTTTACCTAAGCCAAGAAAAGAAAAATTACAAGCCTACAACCCAAACTTTCTCTTAGACATATCTTAGATAGGATCCGGGTTTATATTCTGTAGCTGTATACAATCCATTTCTTTCACATCTCTCACATCCACAGAAGTTAAATCTCTTATTTTATCTTTCTATCCCTACATTGCCATTAACTCTTACGTGCCTTACTACACAGTAAACTAGAATAATGACCTGTCCATATTTGCGCATGTTACAAGTGAATTGATATACCACATAACTCATTTCGTTGGCTAAATGCACACAGTCATATACATTATATCTGTATGCAGAAGTCTAACTCACTCATACACTAACTTTTCAATCTCAATTTATAACATCTAAATTAAGCCACACATCACTTCACCGCAAATGAAATGTCATCTCAGCCAAACATAACTAACTTGGCCAGGGCAATTCCAAACAACTCCACTCCAGTCCACTGAGCGTTCACCTAATAATGCATGGAGTCTCGTCCCTGGAACAACGTTTACATCACCCAGAACAGTTCTCCTCCACTGGTGAGATCCAGACATACCTCCAAATCCCAACTTTCGGCCTGCTGTGGTAAAACAAGTAGAGAGGACCTTAAGTTTCACCTCATTACGAAGCCAAAGGAATCTGTATTTCATACACCGCAGGTCCTGAGCTGCTCATCACTGGGGAACAGAAGTTGGAAGCCCCGAACTAGGGAACAAGGTCTAGTCTTCCATGGCGTCCGTCCTAAAGTCTTCGACGGAACCGTTCAGGCAGCTGGCCCGCCTACTTGCCTCCCCACCCCCACTCCAGGCGCACCCCACCCCCACCCCCGGTGCGAAGCCCGCCGTACATCCCTGCACCTGCGGATCCTACGAACAGTCGAGTATTCACTTCTCTCTACCAGAGGGGAGGGCTTACATGCTGGCTCCGACGCTCGCCTCTGGCCACCAGGCTCTCACGTCGGGCCCAACCCTGCGACCCGCTGGCTCTCTGATCTGGCAGAAGGCATCACCGACACCTTCTCCAGGACCGACCGGGCGTCTGGCCTTCTCAGGTGCAGAGCTCCGAGGCCTCCTCACCCCTCCCAGAGGACCAACCTACACCGGACGCTCAAGGCCCGAAGGCAACTCCCACCACTCCCCGACTCGCCAGTCTTTTTTTCCCAGCTGCAGCCGCTGAAAAAGCCAAGTCCTACGGTCCTCCTCCATCAGCTTCCGGGCCTCGGGTCACAGCCAGGCCTGAGCCCCCAGCCCTGCCCAGCGCTACCCCATTCCCGTCACGCCGCTTCCCCTCCTCCCAAGGCCGAGCCCCGGGGCTGGGCGGCTTCCTTCCCCGGCATCCCGCGGGCCCCGCTCCTCCCGCGGCGGGCCCGGCCCCCGCCCGGCGTGCCGCACACTCACCGCTGAGCGCTGAGGCCTGCAGAGTGGCCCCCGAGGTGCCGTCGATGACTTTGATGGTCCCGCGACTGGTGACGGCCAGGATGGCGTTGAGCGCCGGGTGGTAGGAGAGGCTGTGCAGCCCTTCGGCGTCGCAGCGCATGCAGCCGTCCCGCAGCACCAGCCACTCCGAGACCCCGGCCGCTCCCGCCCCCGCCGCCGAGGAGCAGCCCGAGCCCGAGGCCGCCGCAGCCGCAGCCGCCATCTTCCGGCCTGCGCTCAGCACAATCACACTGGGAAGCGGCTCAGTGACAGTCCCGGGAGGTGCAGCACCACCGCCAGTCACCATCCGGGGCCAGGGGGCAAGCGGAGCGCGTTAGCCGGAAGTGAAGTCAGGCGCCGGCACGCACGCGGGACGTCGGCCGCGCGCCCGGAGGGACCAAGCTCAGAGGGAGGTTGGCGGGGGAGGGGGACAGCGAACGAAAGAGGCGGGACCCGGAGAGGGGGCGGGCGGCGAGCGGCTGGAGCATGCGCGGGAGGGCTCGCGCTTGCCACGCGCCCTGGCTCCCGCCAGCGTCGCGTCCGCAATGTCCCTTTTTTTTTTTTTTTTCCCTGAGTGTGGGGAGTGGCGGATGCCTGAGCCCCGCCCCGCTCCCTTGCTCCTGGCGGTGGGGGTTAGGCTCCCTGTGTTTCCGCTAGGCGGGGACCCCGGCCCGTGGGACTAGTGTGAGACGCGCCGAGGCCCTTTGCGGCGTTTCCAGCTGCATCTGGACGGTTCCCTGCAGGAGTGGTGCAGCTGTTTGGCGGTGGCCGTAAGGAGACCCAGGGTTTGAGCCACGGCTCTAGTCTACAAGTAAGCAGTCTGAAAAACCTCTGGTCTGGACTGGGAGAAACCAAACGACCTTTGGACCCGATGTCTATTGCACGCCGCCATTCCCAGATCTTTTTGTTGAACAGAAGTGCTACCAAAGAGTTCTATGCTGGAAGCATATAAATTAGTGTCTTATCCCCATCCCAAACAAGTCAAGTTACGTGAAGTGTTAATAGATGTGTGGGGGTGTTGTGAGACCAGAAAAGACTATAGTGAAGTAAATTTATTAAGCATACCTACTAGCAATGCATTTTTAATCTTTTTATTTAAAAATAATTATTAGATTCACAGTTGCAAATACAGTACAGACCTCTGTGGTCTGCTTCCCCAAAACCTATCCATAACCCTTATCTGTCAAAAAAAAAAAAAAAAATGGACAAACTCAAATTGAGGGACTCCTGTAAAATACCTGACCAATACTCCTCAAAGGTAGGGCAGGTCCAATTTACTCAGTTCCCCCCAACAGTTACATGTTACATAAGTTTAGTACACTGTCAAAAGCAGGGACTTGACATTTATATGTTGTGTATATAATTCTATCACACATTTTATCACGTGTAGATTCCTGCACCACAATGAGGATAGAGAACTTATGTTCTGTGTGTCTTGGGATCATTCTGTTATCTTGGAAAGCCTAAATTCTTAAAACCTAAAGTGCTGTTGTGAGAATTAAGAATCATGTAAAATAGCATCGTGTAGAATAGCATCTGACATATAGTAGGTGATCAATAAAAGTTATGAAAGTTGTCTTCCCACATTCCTGCACACTTCATTAAGGAATCTTCA
The DNA here is from genome assembly GCF_007474595.2 of Lynx canadensis. NCBI lineage: Eukaryota > Metazoa > Chordata > Mammalia > Carnivora > Felidae > Lynx > Lynx canadensis. Next base: position 113,816,171 of record NC_044305.1, read on the forward strand.
TAAACTATCCCAACTATATCTTAAACCTATTTATTTGTATGCAAAGTTTTGGTGGTTTATTTTGTTTGTTTTGAGAGAGAATATGCACAGGGGGGCTGGAGACCTAGAAGCAGGGAGAGAGAACCCCAAGCAGGCTTTGTGCTGTCAGTGCAGAGCCCATTTGGGGGGTCAGTCCCACAAACCATGAAATCATGACCTGAAGGGAAATCAAGAGCCAGGCGCTTAACCAACTGAGCCTCCCCAGTGCCCCCAAAATTGTACTCATATAATGTATTCATTCCATTGTGGAATGTGGCAAATATGCCATTTCTTTAAGTGTACATTCATTTTTTAGAGAGAGAATATGATCAGGGAAGGGGCAGAGAGAGGGGGACAGAGGATCCAAAGTGGGCTCTGTGCCAACAGTAGCAAGCCTGATGCGGGGCTGGGACTCACAAACCGTGAGATCATGACCTGAGCCCAAGTCAGACACTCAACAGACTGAGCCACCCAGGTGGCAAATATGCCATTTTAATCTATTGTTGGGAGACAATATATAATAAAGTGAAAAAATACCCCCAAATATTAAAGTCTAAATGAATACCTGATTTTGAGTCACTGTGGCCTCATTTATCAGCTCTATCTATGATACATTCTGAGAAATTTCCACCAGTGTCAATTGGCAATGATAAAATTATTTGCCCTACTTAGGTTTGTTACAAGACTTGTAAATTGTAAAACTTATGAAAGTACTTGTAAACTGTAAAAATGGAAACAAAGGAGTTCAGTGGCTTGATCCAGGTCTCATAACTTATGAGGAGGGAATAACAGCAAGCTAGACTTTGAACTCAGGCAGTTTGACTCCAGAACCCAGACTCCTGCTCAGAACTTCAGTGTCTTGAGGTAAATACAGTAATGCAAATAATCAAATCTAAATGTAACTGGGGTGTCATTATAAAAGTGTTTTGTTATCTCAGGACACAAGCAGAAACTAAAAACTGCCATTTCAAAGTTGTTTTCTGCTTGGGCGCCTGGGTGGCTCAGTTGGCTAAGTGTCTGATTTTGGCTCAGGTCATGATCCCCCAGTCCAGTCCGTGAGTTGGAGCCCCACATCAGCTCTGTGCTGACAGCTCAGAGCCTGGATCCTGCTTTGGATTGTGTCTCCCTTGTTCTCTGCCCCTCCCCCACTCACACTCTGTCTCTGTTTCTCTCAAAAATAAATAAACAATGAAATAAAAATAGAATAAATAAAAACAAAGTTATTTTCTGTCAAGATTCATTTGGGCCACACTTTTCCATTAATCTGAAAGGGTACCTGAATAGGCCTTGAATGCAAATCAAGCTCCTCATCTTATTGATAGGGAAAACAAACAACCTGAACACTAAATTTAAACTTGGTGTACTTCAGTGTTGTACTATAATGAAAAAATTGAGACACAGTTGTTATCTGTTAGCCTGTGTTACATTTTTTTGATTAGGAAAAAAATCATTCTTTTCTCTCTATGAACTTAGACTGCTTTTACCTATAAACCAGAATTTTCCAAAGCTATTTACCCAGAAGATGTTGTAAAATAAAACACTTCCATAATCAAAGAAATTTAGGAACCAAGTCCCTCTATATTTCTCCTCTTGGAAGATTTATAATACACATTAGCATACCAAAAGCTCTGAGACCTCCTATGATCAACAATCCTATTTAACCTTCTTTAACCAGCATTTCACAAACTCCTATCAACAGAATCCTGCAAAACAAGTGTTTCACAAGCACTCTTCAGTGTAACTTATTGCTTGTTTTTGTGAATATGTACTTTTGTTTGAGCGCTTGCTGAGGTCTCAAAGACTGCAGTCAAGTGTTTCAGGACCCAGCTTAAGGTTCCTTAAATTGAAGTGATCATAAAAATGAAACTGGCCAAGACTGGATGAAGTTTAGCATCAACTGTGTTGATTTTGTTCTGCAGGTGGAGTTAAGAACCAAGACTTTTTCTTTTTTTTTTTAAGTAGGCTCCACACCCAAAGTGGGGCTTGAACTCACTACCTTGAGGTCTAGAGTTGCATGCCTTACCAACTGAGCCAGCCACGCACTCCAAAAACAAATACTTCTAACTTTGAAAATACACTGATTTTCAAGGCTAGTCTATTTTGAAGTGATGGACTTTTGAGGGCCTCCAGCCAAGCCATTTTGGGCACAGGTGGTGATTGCCTAAAGAAAGTAGAAATTCCCTGGGGCACCTGCGTGGCTCAGTCAGTTGAGCATTTGACTTTAGCTCAGATCATAATCTCATGGTTCCTGGTTCAAGCCCCACATTGGGCTATCTGCTGTCAGCATGCAGCCGCTTTGGATCCTCTGTCCGTCCCCCACTCCCGCCTTCTCTGCATCTCCCCAGATCATGCACTCTCTCTCTCTCTCAAAAATAAATAAAGATTAAAAAAAGAAGAAGAAAGTAGAAATTCCCAATGACAATCACTTTGGAAAGAGGAATTTGCTGGAATCAGAAATGTGGACTCAGAAAGGGGGCCTAACACAGAAAAAGCATTTGACCAAACACAACATCCATTCAAAGAAAAAAAAAAAAGCAACGTGGGAATGCAAGCTGGTGCAGCCACTCTGGAAAACAGTATGGAGTTTCCTCAAAAAACTAAAAATAGAACTACCCTACCACCCAGCAATTGCACTACTAGGCATTTATCCACGGGATACAGGTGTGCTGTTTCGAAGGGACACATGCACCCCCATTTTTATAGCAGCACTATTAACAATAGCCAAAATATGGAAAGAGCCCAAATGTCCATCGATGGATGAATGGATAAAGAAGATGTGGTATATATATACAATGGAGTATTACTCGGCAATCAAAAAGAAGGAAATCTTACCATTTGCAGCTACATGGATGGAACCGGAGGGTACTGTGCTAAGTGAAATTAGTCAGTTAAAGACAAAAATCATATGACTTCACTTATATGAGGACTTTAAGAGACAAAACAGATGAACATAAGGGAAGGGAAAAAAATAATATAAAAACATGGAGGGGGACAAAACAGAAGGGACTCATAAATATGGAGAACAAACAAGAGGGTTACTGGAGGGGTTGTGGGAGGGGGGATGGGCTAAATGGGTAAGGGACACTAAGGAATCTACTCCTGAAATCATTGTTGCACTATATGCTAACTAATTTGGATGTAAATTTTAAAAAATAAAAAAAAATTTTTTTTTAATTTTTTTTTAAAGTGTATTTATTTTGAGACAGAGAGAGACAGAGCATGAACGGGGGAGGGGCAGAGAGAGAGGGAGACACAGAATCGGAAGCAGGCTCCAGGCTCTGAGCCATCAGCCCAGAGCCCGACGCGGGTCTCGAACTCACGGACCGCGAGACCGTGACCTGAGTCCAAGTCGGACGCTTAACCGACTGAGCCACCCAGGCGCCCCAAAAATAAAATTAAAAAAAAGAAAACAACAACTCTCAGCCAACCAAAGATAGAGGGAAATTTCCTCAACTTGGTAAAAAGTATCTATAAAAACAAAAACAAAAACCTACTGCTAACAGCATACTTAACAGTAAAAGACTGAATCTTTTCCCTCTAAAATCAGGCAGAAATCAAGGACACCTACTCTCACTACTCCTTTTCAACACAGTACTGGAAGTTCTGGAACTTAATGGAAGTCATTACAACAAGGAAAGAAAAAGAAATAAGCGTAGAAAGAGAGCACTTTCTGGGAGAACTGGACAGCAACATGCAGAAGGTTGAAACTAGACCACTTTCTCACACCATTTACAAAAATAAACTCAAAATGGATAAAGGACCTAAATGTGAGACAGGAAACCATCAAAACCTTAGAGGAGAAAGCAGGAAAAGACCTCTCTGACCTCAGCCGTAGCAATCTCTTACTCGACACATCCCCAAAGGCAAGGGAATTAAAAGCAAAAGTGAATTACTGGGACCTTATGAAGATAAAAAGCTTCTGCACAGCAAAAGAAACAACCAACAAAACTAAAAGGCAACCAACGGAATGGGAAAAGATATTTGCAAATGACATATCGGACAAAGGGCTAGTATCTAAAATCTATAAAGAGCTCACCAAACTCCACACCTGAAAAACAAATAACCCAGTGAAGAAATGGGCAGAAAACATGAATAGACACTTCTCTAAAGAAGACATCCAGATGGCCAACAGGCACATGAAAAGATGTTCAACGTCGCTCCTTATCAGGGAAATACAAATCAAAACCACACTCAGGTATCACCTCACGCCAGTCAGAGTGGCCAAAATGAACAAATCAGGAGACTATAGATGCTGGAGAGGATGTGGAGAAATGGGAACCCTCCTACACTGTTGGTGGGAATGCAAATTGGTGCAGCCGCTCTGGAAAGCAGTGTGGAGGTTCCTCAGAAAATTAAAAATTGACCTACCCTATGACCCAGCAATAGCACTGCTAGGAATTTATCCAAGGGATACAGGAGTACTGATGCATAGGGGCACTTGTACCCCAATGTTCATAGCAGCACTGTCAACAATAGCCAAATTATGGAAAGAGCCTAAATGTCCATCAACTGATGAATGGATAAAGAAATTGTGGTATATATACACAATGGAATACTATGTGGCAATGAGAAAAAATGAAATATGGCCTTTTGTAGCAACGTGGATGGAACTGGAGAGTGTAATGCTAAGTGAAATAAGCCATACAGAGAAAGACAGATACCATATGGTTTCACTCTTATGTGGATCCTGAGAAACTTAACAGGAACCCACGGGGGAGGGGAAGGAAAAAAAAAAAAAAAGAAAAGAGGTTAGAGTGGGAGAGAGCCAAAACATAAGAGACTGTTAAAAACTGAGAACAAACTGAGGGTTGATGGGGGGGTGGGAGGGAGGGGAGGGTGGGTGATGGGTATTGAGGAGGGCACCTTTTGGGATGAGCACTGGGTGTTGTATGGAAACCAATTTGTCAATAAATTTCATATATATATATAAAAAAAAAAAAGAAAGAGAGCACTTTCTCAGACTCACCCCTCTTTCCCTTATGCAGCCACTGGTGGTGGGGGCCAGTCTTTAGGAAACCGGTAGAAGCTAAGATGGCAAAGGGCCAGTGGCCCAGGACTGCAGGTGATGATTGGCAGAATGAGCAGGGGCTCTGGCTGGATAGAAGCCTGTGCCTGCAGCTACACAAGAGCAGAGACAGAGGCAAAACTGATTCTAGAGCTGACAAAGCAAACGCTCTCCCTAAAGATTCCCTGGTAAATAGGGGGACTCTGAATGGGTGGTTGAGGTTATGCCATGGGAGCTAGAATTTGAGCACATTTATAACACACTCCAGTAAAACCTGGAACCGATACACACACACGCACACACACACACACACACACAATTGAGCCATATACAAACGTTGCATAAAACAAATGCCTGATGTAATAAAGGAAACAAAATTTAAAGGGAAAGAAAGTTGGACAACAATAAAAGAATCTCTAAGATAAAAAAAATAAATAAATTATCAGCCTAATGCCCAAATTAACTTCCCTACAGAAGTTTATGGACAGATTTGCTTTATCCCAAAATAGAAAATGATCAAGTTCTAATGATTTCTAATGGAAAGGCGGATCTCCTATAAATTACTTCTATCTGGCCTGATATTGACAGCCAGTATGTGTATCATTAAAATTCACTCTCAGGACAAAACAATGAGATGCAACTTCACATTCATTAGGATGGCCACTATGAAAAGGAAAAAAAATAAAACCCAGAAAATAAGTATTGATAAGGACGTGAAGAAATTGGAACCTTTTAATGAGGTGTCTTAATGTAAGGTGTAGTATCTAGTTTCTGCAGCAGCTACCTGGACAAGCTGGGCTGCACAACCAACAAGTACAGGGAAGTTAATGTACCATGTGGCAAACTTTGACCACTGAGGCGTAGGAGATGGAAAGGAGTTGCTTGATAATTTCTCTCCTTGATAGACTGTTTTAAAACACTCTACTTCCAAAGAGCCTGTTAGAAATATATCCTATGTGAATGAGCAGTCATCCATGTTTCATTGTGAAACTGGCCAGACTGCTAATACAACAGCTTGTATTTGCTTTCTCTTCTTCCCTGCCTCACGTTCCTTTTCCCCTAACTCTTGCTGCCCTAACATTGTACCATCACACATTCGAAAGGAAGGGAGGCAGGGAGACAGGGGAGGGAGGGAGGGAGGAAGGAAGGAAGGAAGGAAGGAAGGAAGGAAGGGAGGGAGGGAGGGAGGGAGGGAGGGAGGGAGGGAGGGAGGAAGGAAGGAAGGAAGGAAGGGAGGGAGGAAAAGAAAGGAAAAAGAAAATTGGAACCATTGTACACTCTTGTAGAAATGTGAAATGGTACAGCCACTGTGCAAAACAATATGGAGGATCCTCAAAAAGTTAAAATAGAATCATCATATAATCCAGCAATTCTTATGTATTTGTACACCCATGTTCATAGCAGTGTTATTCAACAGTTAAAGTATGGTGGGAACCCAAGTGTCCATCAGTAATGGATGAATGGATAAATAATAATGGAATATTATTCAGCCTTAAAAAGAAAGGAATGACTTATGGTAAAATATGGATGAACCTTGAGGACATTATGCTAAGTGAAATAAGCCAGTCACAAAAAGACAAATACTGTATATTATTCCATTTACATGAGGTATTTAGAGTGGACAAACTTGTAAAAACAGAAAGTAGAATTCATAGGGAGAGAAAACCAGAGGCTGGGGACAGGGAAGAATGGGGAATTATGTTAATAGGTATAAAAGTTTCACTTTTGCTAGATGACAAGAGTTCTGAGAATGGACGGTGGTGATGATTCCACAACACTATGAATGTACTTAATGCCACTGAATTATGCACTTAAAAAGGGTTTAGATGGGGGTGCCTGGGTAGCTCAGTCCATTAAGCGACCAGCTCTTGACTTCATCTGAGGTCATGATGTCACAGTCATGAGATCAAGCCCTGTGTCAGGCTCTAAGCTGAGAGATTTAATTAAGAGTCTCTCCCTCCCTCCCCTTCTGCCCCTCCACCACTTGCATGTGTGTACATATGTACTCACTCTCTCAAAAAAAATTTTTTTAAATAGAAATCAATATTCAAAATTTTATTAAAAAGTGGTTAAGATGATACTACTACATACCTATTAGAATGGCTAAACTCCAAAAAGCTGACAATACCAAATGCTGGTAAGGATGCGAAACAACAGGAACGCTCATTCATTGCTGGTAAGAATTCAAAATGGCAAAACCCCTTTGGAAGACAGTTTGGCAGTTTCTCACAAAGCTAAACACAGTTTTACCCTATGATGAAGCAATCACACCCTAGGTATTGACCCAATTGAGTTGAAAACTTTTGTCTACACAAAGCTTATACAAGAATATTTACTGCAGCTTTATTCATAATCACCCAAACCTAGAAGCAACTAACAGGTCCTTCAATAAGTGACTGGATAAACAAACTGTGGTACATCCATACAATGGATTATTATTCAGTGCTAAAAAGAAGTATACTACCAAGCTATGAGAGATGCGGAGGAAACTTAAATGAATATTGCTACGTGGAAGAAGCCAAAATGAAAAGACTACATACTGTCTGATCCAACCATATGACATTCTAGAAAAGTAAAACCATGGAGAGAGTACAAAGATCAGTGGTTGCCAGTGATTGGTGGAGAGGAAGGAATGATGAATAGGTAGAGGATGGGATTTTTCGGGTTATGAAACTATTTTGTGTGATACTGTAATGATGGATAAATGACATTATGCATTTGTCAAAATCTATAGTAGAACTGTACAACACAAGGAGGGAACATTAATGTACACCACGGACTTTAGTTAATAACAATCTATCAGTATTGTTTCATTTACTATAACAAATATGCCATACTAATGCAAAATGGTAACCTGAGGAGAAACAATGCAGGGGAGAAGGTGTATGAGGATTCTCTGTACCATCTGCTCAATTTTTATGTAAATCTAAAACTGTTGTAAAAATGAAAGTGTTTTAAATTATTAAAATGGTGAGTTTTATGTGCATTTTATTACAACTTTTTAAAGATAAAAAATATTCACTGTAAGGAGAAAACAGCCTAGTCCACATTTGTTTCTCATTACTGAGAAGAGAGTAGAGTCCCCCCCAATTTTTCCAGATAGTTTTGTTTCACATCACTGGTACCCTAGTGTCCTGGAAAAAGGCCAGAGGTAGGACTGTTAGAGATGTGTATATATGAGATGTGAATATGATGACTTATGTGGGGAAACACTGTCTAAATATTGCTTCCAGTGCCAGAGATCAGACCCCATGAAGTGAATACCTACCTAGGAAGTACTGTCTTTTTGTTTTGTTTTGTTTTAACATTTATTATTTTATTTTTTGAGAGACAAGAGAGAGAGCATAAGCAGGGGAGGGGCAGAGAGAGAGGGAGACAAAGAATCCAAAGCAGGCTCCAGGCTCTGAGCTGTCAGCACAGAGCCGGATGCAGGGCTGGAACCCACTAACTGGAGGTCATGACCTGAGCAGAAGCTGGACACTCAACCAACGGAGCCACCCAGACACCACTAGGAGGTACTGTTTTTAAAAAATTAATCTCTAGAGTAACCTGCATAAATTTACTAGTTTTTTTTTTTCACTTCAGAAATTGGGAGTTGATCATCTCTAAATGTGTCAGTGTTTCTTGCTTTCCTCTTTTACATGTTTTTACCATTTTTCTTCTGCTACCCTCATGGTTTTCTTGCCACTTCCTTTCCTAAGGAAAGGGAGTGATACAGTGTAAAAACAAGTCAAACAAATTATTTCATATGAATGATGCAGTGTTTGGGAGAATGTACTGATGTGTGCAGTTTACTCTGAAATGCATCAAAAAAGATACATGGATGGATGGATGGATCAAAATAGATAGATGAGTAATAAACCAAATATAGTAAAATGCTAATGGTAAAATCTAAGTGGTCAGTGTACAGATGTTTACTATGAAAAGTCTCTCAACTTTTGTGTGTTTGAAATTTTTCGTAGTAAAATGTTTAAAAAATACATACCACAATGAAAAAATAAAACACTGATAGTCTCCTTCTTCCCCCCTCCAAAATAATTCTTTTCCAGTGCAAATTTGTCACTATCTAGTAACCATATGTAAGCTGCTAAAGCTTCCCAGCTCAGTACTGTGTTAAATTATAAAACTGAACAAAATCAGCAGGGCGCCTTGGTGACTCTTGATATCGGCTCAGGTCAAGACCTCACAGTTCGTGAAACTGAGCCCCATGTTGGGCTCTGTGCTGGCAGAAAAGAGCCTGCTTGCGATTCTGTCTCTCCCTCTCTCTCTGCCCCTCTCCCACTTGTTCTCTCTTTCTCTCTCTCCCCTCTCTCTCTCCAAATAAACATTTAAAAATTTTTTAAAAATAAAACTGAACAAAATCAGCAGTTTCCAAATGTCATTTTATGTGTGGTTAGCATCAGAGTCATTTATGGAGCCCCATCTACAGAGGGCTAGACCATACAATTAGAATCTCATGGAATCTAGGGGTGCCTGGGTGGCTCAGTCGGTTGAGCTTCCGACTTTGGCTCAGGTCATGATCTCACAATCTGTGAGTTTGAGCCCCGCATCGGGCTCTGTGCTGACAGCTCAGAGCCTGGAGCCTGCTTCAGATTCTGTGTCTCCCTCTCTCTCTGCCCCTCCCCTGTTCATGCTCTGTCTCTCTCTGTCTCAAAAATAAATAAACATAAAAAAAAAAAAAAGAATCTCGTGGAATCGAAAACCCACTACCCTTTCATGGGTTCAGTTCTTCCTTCTTGGGCAAACCATATTCACGGGAAATGAAATATGTTGAACATCTTCCATTTTCTGAATTTGATATAGAATAATCATAGGGAAATAGTTATAGAAAATCAAACTGCCTTTTCAGTGTGAGCAGCCATTATTTATGGAGAAAAGCTCAGTATGGCATTAATTGAAAGGATACTTGATCCACTTATCTTTGACACTTGTTGAACATCATAAAATCATCAGGGTGAGGGGTGCCTGGGTGGCTCAGTCGGTTAAGCGGCTGACATCGGCTCAGGTCATGATCTCGCGGTCCGTGAGTTCAAGCCCCGTGTCAGGACTCTGTGCTGACAGCTCAGAGCCTGGAGCCTGTTTCAGATTCTGTGTCTTCCTCACTCTGCCCCTCCCCCGTTCATGCTGTGTCTCTCTCTGTCTCAAAAATAAATAAACGTTTAAATAAATAAATAAATAAATAAATAAATAAAATCATCAGGGTGCTGTGCAGTAAGGATAGACACTTTGGAAGCTACAGATATGATAAAGATAAGCATAGGATTGCAGCCTGAGATCAAAGAAGTCACAGCGTAAAAAGCAAACAAAACAGTGGGAACTAATTGGAAGTTCATTAAAGTGCCTGGAAAGTTCATTTGCTTTTCTTCTTGCTTTCACACACTGAGTTACCTTTCTAATAATACTTTTGCAAACATTTGTTGAAAATTTATTATGCCCCGGGTCACTGAGTTGGGTGTTTATTAAGCACTTACTACGTACATACAAGGCATGTGATAGAGTACAGATGACAGAAACAACTGAATAAAGAGACTGTCATAATCTCTGCTCCTTGCAGTTTACAATCAAGTAAGCAGACAGACATTAACCAAATCATCATCACACTAAACACGATTGCAAATGTGATAAGTGTATGAAGGAAAAACCGTGGCGCTATGAAAAAGTGACAGGGGAAGCTGGGCAGTCAGGCCAGGCTTTCCACAGATGTGAAAGTCCAGCTGACATGTGAAACCGAAAAGGGAAGTATCAGTATTTAGGTGTATCTTGGAAAAGAGAATATTCTAGGCAGAGAATATTCTATAGGAAGGCTGTGGGGCATTTGGCTTGTTCTAACCGGTGCCCCTGCAGTTCAGTAGGCAATGGGAGTGAGGTTCAAGAGCAAGGCAGAGGCCAGCATTTGTAGGAACTGTAAGTGTAGGCCACGAAGAATTTTGGACTTTATGATAAGTGCAAAGGGGGGTGCCTGGGTAGCTCAGTTGAGCATTAGACTCTTGATCACGGCTCAGGTCATGATCTCACAGTTCGTAGGTTCAAGGACTGACTGTGCTGAGCCTGCTTGGGATTCTCTCTCTCTCTCTCTCTCTCTCTCTCTCTCTCTCTCTCTCTCTCTCCGCCCCTCCCCCGCTTGTGCACATGCTCTCTCTCTCTCTCTCTCTCTCAAAATAAATAAAACTTAATAAAAAAAAGAGTTGGAAAATATATTAAGTGCAAAGGAAAGCCATTAGCAATGGAGTGATATGATCTGATTTGCCTGTAAAGAGACCACTCTGGCTCTTTGTGAACAGATAATTTAAAAGCCACAAGCAGGGCCCAACTAGAGAGAAACGCTAAGGTGCTCACCTAGGATGCAAAATTTAATTTTTTTTTACATTTATTTATTTTTGAGAGACAGAGAGAACAAATGGGGAAGGGGCAGGAACCGAGGGAGACACAGAATCCAAAGCAGACTCCAGGCTCTGAGCTGTGAGCACAGAGCCTGACGTGGGGCTTGAACTCACGAACCGTGAGATCATGACCTGAGTCAAAGTCGGACCCTCAATCAACTGAGCCACCCAGGCGTCCCTAGGATGCAAAATTTAAAGACCTGCCAAAACACTCAGTAAGCCGGATAAATGATACTTCACTTTTTTTCAGATAAGTCATATTTTATTTTATTTTTTATTTAAAAAATTTTTTTAATTTTTTTTATTATTGAGAGACACAGAGACACAGAGCGTAAGCAGGGAAGGGGTAGAGAGAAGGGGAAACACAGTTTATTTATTTTTGAGACAGAGGGAGACACAGCATGAACGGGGGAGGGGCAGAAAGAGAGGGAGACACAGAATCTGAAGTAGGCTCCAGGCTCTGAGCTGTCAGCACAGAGCCCGACACGGGGCTCGAACTCACAAACTGCAAGATCATGACCCAAGCCGATATCGGTCGCTTAACCAACTGAGCCACCCAGGCACCCCAAGATAAGTCATATTTTAAAGCAAGACTTGGAAAAATCAAATCTACAAATAGTGGCCTACAGTCCAGCTGCCTGTTTTTGTGAACAAAGTTTTACTGGAACCAGGACTGGGATGAGCTTGAGAAAAGTACAACAGGATTGTGGGAGTGCAATGCTGCCCTTAGTTAAAATTTTGATGTTTTTTACACCGATTTTGCATTTATTCTGATCTTTAAAAAAAATGTTTTAATGTTTATTTTGAGAGAAAGAGAGACAGACATACAGAGAATCCCAAGCAGGCTCCATGCTGTCAGTGCAGAGCCCGATATGGGGCTCAAACTCACAAACTGTGAGATCATGACCTGAGCCAAAATCGAAAGTCGGGCGCTTAACAGACTGAGCCACCCAGGCGACCCCTATTCTGATTTTTTAAAATTGGTTCATTAAAATATGATTTATCTTGATTACTGAGGTTTTGGGCATCCCTTAAAATTTTGTACCTAAGACCACTGCCTCACTTGCCTCACTCTACAAGGGCAGAATATGAAGACCAACTAGGAGGTCATTCATCTATTCATTCATTCAACAATACCAGACACTTCTACATTGTGGGGGTACAGGGTGGAAAAGACAATTACAGTCTCTGTACTCTCACGGAGGGTATATTCTAGTGTAATATAAACAATGAAAAAACAAGATGATTTGGGGTATTTTTGAGTGCAATTAAGGACGTAAAAGAGAAAATCTGATCTGGTGACCAGGAGGAGGCTACTTACAATAATGTGACCAGGGGAGGCCAGTAGGACTAAAATCTGAATGGTGAGAACCAAAGGAAAAGGGTCCCAGGAAGAGGAAATGTTAAAGTAGGCTGAAACAGGATTCAGAAGAGTGAATAGTAACCTAAACTGGCATGGTGGCAAAGAAATTCACAGCAGTGGCTGATGTGAGAGGTTTTAAAAGTAGAATTAGTAATTGGTTCAACAATCCTAGAGTGAGAGAGACATGTCAAAAGACTCCCCATTTCCTAACTCACAGTTGGTTGAATGAAGGCAAAGTGTGACAATAAATGCTTTGACTGTCATGACGCTTTAGTCCAGCAGAATTTATGAATCAGAGGAATAATTACATCAAAATAGCTACTGACCACTTGCCCCAGAATCAATACTTTGACACTGCACAACTCCCAGCTCAAATGCCCATAGCCTCACTGAATTAAAGGGGATCAATATCTCTAAGAGATCCACTCCAGTTTTCCTGAATAAAAAATAAGATGAGGAGAGTCTGGCCATCTGATATGTAAGGAAGAGATGTGCTGTTCCTCTCAGGATCTTTCTCTAGGCTAGCATGCTCTGTCTTGGATGCCTAACATTTTTCTGTGGGTATGATCTCTCCTGTCTAAATGGAGAGTAACCCATCACATCACACTCACTACTTAGCCCTTTGAGTATCTTTTTCCTCATTTCGAACCTGCTCCGTTGTGTCAGAATTGTCAATGTTCTGGTTGTTTCCTGATCTTGATAACAAACTGTCCTTCTGAAGAGCAGTCTTCTCTGTAAGGTAGCAACTGCAGTGAACTCTTCAACACATAAGTCAACATTTGGGCAGTTATACAGTTTGAGAAGACTAAAGGAGGGATATTAGCTTAGATATACCTTACAACAATCCTAAGGTGCAAAGTGTTATTACTGTCTTATGGATAATGCCACTGAAGTCCTAAGGAGCTAGAGAGACCAGGAAAATCATACATTAGTTAAGTAGAGGGTCAGGGTTTGAACTTTGAACTACCATCAAACTTCACAGCCTCTATTTTCAGCCACTATACCTACTAAACTTCCCCCTGAAAGGGTATAACTTTATTAATTTGATATCAGTGCTCAGAGGGAATGTGGTGTACTGAGAGGAATGCTCAGGTCGGTGGACGTGGGTTGTAATCTTGCCTTTTCCTGGTGTCCCTCACTCCATCTTACTGAGCACCTTTTCTCAATTGCAGGAGCCCCTAAAGTCCTCTATGGGAGCCTCCTTGTCCCACAACAGACCTATGAGTTGGAAATGTTGATGTATAGGAAGGCAGGATCAGTATAGATATGATTTTTTTAAACAAAGCTGTCAGTTTGGACTTTCTGTATGAAATTTCCAATTTTTCAATGTTGGCAAGGAATTTACAATTGTTAAAACAACAGCAACAACAACAAAAACCTCTGTGTGGACAAATTACATCCTTGGACCTAACCTAGTTTGCTCTCTGCTGTAAGTGAGCTACCTATAGAATCTTTCTCCTGAACAGAATATACTTTGTTTAAAAACACATCTTAGTGTAAATAAAAAAAAAATTTTTGACCAGACTATGAAGGAAGCCCAAAATGGAATACATATTATTAAAAAATGAACCTAAGTAAAATAAACTTAAAAAAAGAGGAGAGTACCTTGGTGGCTCAGTTGATTAAGCGACCGACTCTTAATTTCATCTCAGGTCATGATCTCAGGTTGTGAGTTCAAGACCCACATCAGGGTCTGCGCTGACAGCACAAATTCTCTCTGTCTGTCCCTACCCCCACCTCTCAAAATAAATAAATAAACTTAAAAAAGTGAACCTAAGTGTATTATGAGTCAATAATACAAGAACACTGCAGGGCATGGAGCAGAAAAGAACTAACCTAAGAGTAACTTTGGAAGCCAGTATTTTGACTGTCTACTGTAAGGTTAAAGAAAAAATTGCACCAGGTACTGTACCCTGGTTAGTAAACTTGTTTCTCATAAGTTTGTGGGTTAGCAATTCCGAAACTACTTTACACATTGACATTATATACCCTCCAAGGGAAGTTTTTTAGCCAAAAATGCATAGCCTGAATAATCAGTAAAATATCATCAGGTATGAGCTAAAGGACATGCTACAAAAGGACTGCACTCTTCTAAGTTTCAGTACTCTTCAAAAGTTTCAACATTTTGAGGACAAGGAAAGACTGGGAAAGTGCCAGAGAAGACTTAAGGAGACGTGATAACTAAATGCAATGTGGGATCGGGAATTGGATCCTGGAACAGAAAGAGGACATTAATGGAAAATCTGATGAAATCCAAATAAAGACTATCATTAATTTAACAATATTGCACTCATGTTAATTCCCAGCTTTGATAAATGTACAGTTATGCAAGATGTTAACACAAAGGACATGAGGGTGACAGATATTCAGAAACTTTCTGTATTACTTTTGCAACTTCTATGTTAAATCTAAAATTATTTCAAAATAAAAATTTAACACATACACACACCACACACTACACATATCTTAAAGGCTGCTTTGGTTTGGCTGGTGGAATCCTTCTAGATTGGACTGAGAGGCAAAGAGAGAGCCAAATTGCTTTGCCCAAGAAACTCATGGAAATTTTGGGAGAAACAACTAGAGGACAGGAAAGAAGACCAAAAAGGAGACAAGTACCCAGGTCCAAGGTTCTGTGGAGAAATAGTCATGAAGAGGGAGTGATTGAGGGAATTTTAAGACTGGGTGGCTCAGTTGGTTGAGCGGCTGACTTTGGCTCAGGTCGTGCTCTCATAGCTCGTGAGTTCGAGCCCCACATCGGGCTCTGTGCTGACAGCTCAGAGCCTGGATCCTGCTTTGGATTCTGTGTCTCCCTCTCTCTCTGCCCCTCCTCTGCTTGTTCTCTCTCTCTCTCTCTCTCTCAAAAATAAATAAATAAATAAATAAACATTTAAAAAATTAAAAAAAAAAAAACAGGATCCAAGTTGGATTTGTTTGTTGGACTATAATGTTCTACAAGTAGCCTTGTGCAGGTGCTTTGGGGACCAAATGAATCAGGATGATGTACAGCTGTGACACAGGATGGCAGAGGGACAACATTGCATGGGAAGTAAAACAGCACAGAAAAAAAGGTCAGCAGAACTGGAAGACAGAAGGAACTAGGAAGTATGTGGGTACCATAGGAATTGCCAGAATTTTCAAAGGAATATGAGTTTTCCCATGCTTTCTAGACTATTTTACTCAAAGTTTATTTTATACTTTGTCCTTAAAAAAAAATTGTTCCTTCTCCTTCTTCCCTCCTCTCCCCTCACTCCTTCTGTCTTCTATTTGCATGGCACTCCCTTCCCTCCCACAAATGTTAATCACTGTTGTTGGTTTTGTAAGCCCATTCTAGAAATTTTAAACATTCATTTACAATCAAATGTGACTACATATTGTCCCTCTGTTTATTATTACACAACTAGCATACTCTACATAGTTATCTCCACCTTGCTTCTTTTGCTTAATGATGTTTCTAGTAGATCTTTTCACATCAGATTATGAACAGTTTCATCATTCTTTTATATGACTAACGGTACACCAACTGACTCTGTACCATAATTTTTTTTTATTTTTTAATGTTTTATTTTATTTTAGAGAGAGAGAGCACACAAGCAGGGGAGGGGCAGAGAGGGGTACAGAGGATCCTAAGTGGGCTCCATGCTGATGGCAGAGAGCCCAATATGAGGCTTGAACTGAAGAACCATGAGATCATGACCTGAGCCAAAGTCAGACACTTAACTGACTGAGCTATTCAGGTGCCCCCCATAATGTTTTTTTTAAAACAGACACTATCACTAGATATCATGGTGGTTCTAGTGGAATTGCTGGGTGAAGTGTACATGTATAATTTGTTTTTACAGATAATGGTAAATTGTCATACAAAGGAGAATTTTATTTACTTAAGAACAAGTTGATCATGATACATTGGAGGATTAAGGGGAAAGCAGTCAAGTGAAATCACAGGTCCTAAAGAAAGTCCTAGTGGATTCACCACATGGTGACCCCAGCCTAAGCACATTAGGATGAACTTCCACATCTAGAAATATCTCATGACTGTGCCTGCAGACTTGTGAAATGGCAGGGGTACAAGACTATTTCTCCAAACACAATTTGTAGTAGTGAAAAAAGCAATCTAAACATCCACCAATAGGGGGCTGGTTAAATAAATTATGGTATAGAATCACACAATGGAAGACTAGGCATCTATAAATAAGAATGTATAGGTTCTTTTTGTGGTGATATAGCATAATCTCCAAGATCTACTGGAAATGATTAAAAAAAATACAGTGCACAGTAATGCACATAAAGGTCATCATTGTGTAAAAGGGGAGGGAGACTATGATACACATATATACCTGCATATGAATGAATAAAATAGCTCTGGAAAAATACACACAAAAAAGATACAATTGTTGGGGTGCTTGGCTGATTCAGTCAGTACAGCATGAGACTCTTGATCTCAGGGTCATGAGTTCAAGCCCCATGTTGGGTATGGAGCCAACATGAAAAAAATTAAAATAAAAATATAAAAAATAAAATTTAAAAATCCAGAGAAGATTGTACAAGGATAATATTTTAAATATGATTGTTTATTTCTAAGGAGAATAACTGAGTAACTGAGGGGCAGTTCTACAAAGCTTTGCGAAACATTCAAATTTTGAACAATATGGATACATTACCCATTTGCAAAATAAAATAAAATTGTCAATTAAGTTTCCTGAAAGGGGAAAGATTGACCAATTAAGTACTAATTGTTAAAAGCAAATCAAGGCCATAGTGATTGTAAACACCACAGAAAAATGTTTGATCTTGAATTGGTGCCCCTGCACAGCATCTGGCCCTCACCTAGAGTGGTCTTTTCTGTTCCCACTCAGTGTAAAATGGGTGTGTCATTTTAGTGGATAAATGTGGATTGGCTGGCTCAATGTGCACTCTACCCTTCTCTAGGGTGCTTGCCTATATGACAGGCGAGGCTAGAACACTAAAACCTGCAGTCTTGGCTCCTTTGCAGGTACAACTCTGGATGTGACTTAACTTCTGTCCATTAGACACATTCAAGTGAGATTTGGAAGGCAGAAATGAGGTAAAAGCTATTTTTCTGTTCCTCTTGTTTACTTTTCTGCTGCAGGTGATGTCATGGAAATGTGAGATTTTATTATTTTACAGCAGCACCTTCAGTGTTCTTTCTACCGCTTTCAGGGGGTGGAGTGCAGTTACTATGGCAACAGGAGCCATGTTGGATTCCTGAACGCTGAATCCAGGAATTTGTATCCATGGTATTGTGTCTTGAACTCAGTCTTTCCAAGTAGTGGCCTCAAAGGGCAGTTCCTGGTGAGTCAGTTCTGTATTGCTCTAGAAGTCATTCCTGACGTCCCAGCCTAGAACCTGCTCCTTGAGTCCTTTCAAAGATTTTCTAAGCACATAAGTCTGTATAATACATCCTTTCATGCTTGAAATACCTCCATTTGTTTCTGTTTCCTGCACTAAATCCCAGCTGGTACAATAATAAGATCTCAGAGAACAATACATGGAAATATTGTGCCTGGACCTTCATGTTCTAATCCAGGTTATTCTTATTACTGCCTCCCCACCACCACCACCATGGTCCTGGCCTGCCCTTCACTGTGATTCCACCCTGACCCCAGACTAATAAGATATGCAGAGCCCAAATTCAGTATAGTCGTCTGGCTTTGCTGCTTATTCTGACCTAACCTTTGTTCCAAGTTTTCCAGCATGTGGCATAACCTTCCCTCTGCAGCTGAGTCTCTACACTTGTGACTCAGTTTCTGAAGAACTGGATATTTACTTAATACCTTGGAAACTGAGTTCCTACAGAGATGATTAGAAAAGTATCTGGATCTCTGACCACTACAAGTTGTCCAGGTTGGAAACCAACTCAGGGGGCTAGGACTACCAGCATGGCTATACATGTGGTTAAAATACTGAAACAGCTACTATCTGGGACACCTCAGTGTTCCCTCACACTTCCCCTCCCACCTGGACCCTCCCTCCAATGCATCCACTAAAGACTTAATGCTCTGTCCAGCAGGGTCCTCTAGGCGCTGGTTCCAGAGCCATGGTTAGTCTCAACTCTGATTAGTCTTGGACTGTTCCCAATTGGTTGTCAAATATTTTGAAGAGCATCTCTGTATACAAGCCTATAGTATCTTTGCTGAGTGGGTAATCCTCTTTACCTCTGTTATTTCTTGGCAACTGGGATACTTACTTTCTATTTATTCAATGAATCCTGACTGTTCAGCTCTAGGGACTGCTATTATCCAATTCTTGGTTTTAGATTCCAGTTTCTCCTGATGTCCAGGATTTCTATATTATTTATATCTTTCTGACAAATCTCTTAGGTTTGATCAACCTTACTCATTATTGCAGAAAAGATTCCTGGGATTATGGACACCTTTTAAAAGTCTCAATTTTTACCTGCCTTTAGTCCCAGGCTTCTGAATCAACCCTATTCTAAGCTATATTTATAAGAAATAATTAATATGAAAAAAGAGTATCTTAAAAACATTTTAAACATTAAAATATGCTTAATTTCCTGAGGCTAAATAAAGTTATCTCGTGTCCATTACTAAAAAATAAAATTTCTGGGGGCGCCTGGCTAACTCCATCAGTTAAGCATCCAACTTCGGCTCATGTCATGATCTCATGGTTCATGAGTTCGAGCCCCACATTGGGCTCTGCACTGACAGGCATTCTCTCTCTCCCTCTGTCACTCCCCTCCCTCCGTCGTGCTCTCTCTAAATAAATAAATAAACTTGAAAAAAATAAAATAAAATTTCTGGCTATAATTTAGGTCTTCTCTTTACAAAGCTACAAAGATTAAATTGTATACCTTAAATTGCATTAATCTGTCATTGGGAAACACTGTTAAAATCAAGACAATTTGACAAAATTGGTCAAATTCACAATCAATTTGTATAAATCTGGCAACTTTTATGATGCAAAACATGTACTAGGTTTTTCCATATTATCTGGATCATTATTCGACCACACAGAGAACCAATGGTGGCTCGAAATTACAGAATTCATAGTACACCTACCTTTTAAAGAATATTGGTGCTTATTGAGTAAGGCATCTAAGAAGGAGGTTGTAAGTTAAGTTCACAAGGGTAAGAGCATTTAAAGTAGAAGATAGGGTGCACATCACTTAAATTTTTTGCAGAAATGAAAATCAAGAACATGTTCTAAATTAGAAAACAAGAAATGCGTGTGAGATGTATTGATCTATGCCAGCAAAACAAGAGAAAAATCAAAAAAAGAAGACATGGGATACAAGAACACAGCAACTGGAACTCCTGGGTGGCTCAGTTGGTTGAGCATCCGACTCTTGATTTTGGCTCAGGTCATGATCCCAGGGTCATGAGATCGAACCCTGAGGCAGACTCTGTGCTGAGCATGGAGCCTGCTTAAGATTCTCTTTTTCTCCCTCTGTCCCTCTCCCCTGCTTATGCACTCACTCTCTCTCTCTCTTGCTCTCTCTCTCTCAAACACAGCAACTAACCAAAAGTCCAGTGATGTGGTGGATCTGGAAGCAATCTGTCTCCAGAGGACATAACTCAGTGGGCTCCAAGGAGCATGTATTCCAACAGAAGCATTTCCTGCTGTAGATGAATAAAAGAGGCCACATATGTCTTCTCTTCCATAGGGAAAAAGAAAGGCAATTGGGATTTCCAGGAAAAACAAATAAAACAAAATATCAAGAAAGCCACCATCCAGATATAAAGCAAACTAAAAAGTGGCTTGATTTTGAAGAACTGATGGAATTTGAGAGGGACATTCTCTCTTAAGTAGCAGAGGGTGGGGTCAAATAGTGGACCCATGAAAGAGGAAAGGCTGTCCTGGCATATCACATGTTTCTCCACTGAGTAATGTTTACCTTGTGACAATAGAGCAAATGTTGCTTACTGACATTCAAGGTTTAGAATCAGTATGGACAAAACATTGAATATTTGTTTACAGCTACAGTACAGAATGTAGTTGTCATTAACCTTGATGTCATAAAATTAAAAGAGAAAGCAAAAGTGAAGCTGACAGAAGTTGGTTGGAAGGAGAAAAGGAAAGGAAGCTGTGATAATGGCTTCATATTACATACAAGAGAGACAAGAGCTACTGTAAACAAAAAAAGGCTGATGAACAAGAAACAGCAGCTTAAGTTATAAAGACTTTCAATCAATATAATAAACATACTAACACTGAGAGGAGAGAGAATAGATTAAGTAGTTAAATCTTTACCTTTTGTTTGTTTGTTTACTTCTTTTTGAGAAAGAAAGAGCAGGGGAGGGGCAGAGAGCGATAATTCCAAACTGGCTCCACACTATTAATGCAGAGCCCTATGCGGGGCTCCAACCCACAAACTGCAAGATCATGCCCTGAGTGGAAACCAAGAGTAAGACACAACCGACTGAGCCACCCAGGCGCCCCAAATCTTTACCTTTCAAAAGTAGGAGTAAATGTCTACAACCGATACAAGAAATATCAACATAGGAATACTATTTAGCTATAAAGATGACAACATGAAAAACAAAAATAAAGGAGTTGTCCCAGAGCAGCAGCACAGGAAATGAGCAGGGAAAGAGGATTAGGGGCTGTGGCATTGAATTGTAAGTCCTCTGGCAGTCCAGAGGTGTTTTGTTTTTTGGTTTTGGTTTTGTTTCACTAAATGTTAATTCCTTAAAAACAGTTAATAAAAATAAAAGTGCAGTGGATTGAAAACAGGCATAATAATTTTGTTCTCAACATATCAAATGTGGGGAGAACTGGTAATAGATCTAGAATATTTTAGAAAATAGTAAACAATTAAAAATCATAAATAAATGCAGTCAAATAAGAAATTTGATAACAGTTTCTAAAGAACATTAATACTTGTTTTTCCTTTGTAACCACTGTATTCCTTAATTATCATTTATTTTTCCTTTGTAACCACTGTATTCCTTAAGTAATTATCACTTATTTACTTCAAAGATTTCTAGACATGTGAAGTAGTCATTGACTACAAGACATTAAACATCATTCCCAAAACAGTCAGATGACCTGAGGTTTTGCCACAGATTGATAAAGTTTTGTGGACAATTCCTTTCCTCATGAGAAATAAAACCAAATGTGGTATAAAGGAACTCTCAGCACTTTGTAGTTTCTCCATTTTAATGCAGGTACCTTCAAGCTTATGCTCCTTAGGAGCACAGCAGTGATAAGTAACTTCCTACTACATCATTTTCCTCAAGCACAAAATACGCAAAGGTGGATGGGGAGAGATTTACCCTCCCCCATTTGTCGGGACAAGCAGTTGTGGCCTGAGCAGCTTTAAAAATTTGCACAGTATGTGAACCCTTACAGGGTAGGATTCTTATCCTTGCATTCGTTTGTTTTTTTTTTTTTTTTTAATTTTTTTTAACGTTTATTTATTTTTGAGACAGAGACACACAGAGCATGAACAGGGGAGGGGCAGAGAGAGAGGGAGACACAGAATCAGAAGCAGGCTCCAGGCTCTGAGCCATCAGCCCAGAGCCTGACCCGGGGCTCGAACTCACGGACCTGATATCGTGACCTGAGCTGAAGTCGGACGCTTAACTTACTGAGCCACCCAGGCGCCCCTCCTTGCATTGTTTTTAATGAGATTTCCTAATAAATGACTTTAAAATGTCTTTGAAAATCCTTTCGTTATAATAGAAGCCACACAAATGTTCTTTTATATTCAATCTCCTATGGATATTGGCTTTTCTCCACTTTCCTGTGGAAAAAAGATTATAGTTGATCTATAATCTTGTATAAAGATCTCTCCCTTGCTATATTTTGAGACAAGGGCGGGATACTTACAAGGTAGCTGGTAATGTGGTTCAGTTTTAGTGCACAGATAAATGAAGGGAAAACCATAAAAAATACTCACAGAATAAAAGTAGCACACATTCTTGATTGATTAAAACAAACACATATTGAATACTTATTATGTACTAAGCAGAAAGCTAGCTGATAAAATTCTATATCAAGATAGGACTGGAAGCATTATTCTATCCCTAGTAGCACTTTAACTGCTTGACATTTTAGAAAATGTATTCATTTTGTGCAGGATTTCTCACTTATGGCACTATTGACATTTTGGGTGAGGTAAGTCTTTGTTGTAGGAAGCTGTCCTATACATTGTAGATTATTTAGTAGCATCCCTCATTTCTAACACTAGATGCCAGTAACATTGTTTCCTCTCCTCACCCTCCTCCCACCTGGTAGTGACAACCAAAAATGTGTATAGACTTTGCAGTGTATCCCGTGAAGGCAAAATTATACCTGATTGAGGATCACTGAGTGTGACTGTATTTTTAAAAAACCGAAAATTTATTTAATTTTAGAGATCACTGTGCCAACCTTGGCTACTACTTACATGATGAAATTTGTCTTGCACACAGTTGAACATCCAAACTTGAGAAATACAAACCACAATGGACTCTGATTCTTAGGTAGGATAAACAAAATCATTAGCACTGCAATTGATGGCATTTTCAACTAACTTATGAATAGCAGAACAAATATGATTAGATATTTTTAGCGTATGGGGGTCTATCTTAAACCATACATGGCTCATAAAAATGTGGAATCTAAGCTCTTAGGATTTCTCTTGAGTTAACCAGATGGTGTGTTTATGATCTGCCTACAAAATCTTTCCATTCTTTTCAAATAAAAAGCTATTTTTTACTTTCCACTTTAGTATCATATGGTTTTCAATTCTTTCCAAATGAAAAAATATATAGGCTATGTTAGACACTAAAATAAACTATCACAAGTCCTGGGATTCCTGGGACTTGTGACACTCTAAGGAAAAGAATGTTCATGTTCTCTAGCCTCACCTAGGCTTCTAAACTAGCCTTATAATGACAGCAAACACAAATATACTTATTACGTGCCAGACACTGTTATAAGCTCTTTTACATATGTTAAAGCTAAACATTTTTCCACTTTATTGATGTATAATTGATACACAAGAAACTGCACATATTTAATGTATACAATTTGATGAGTTTGCACATACACATATGCCCATGAAACCATTACCATAATCAAGGTAATAAATCAGAATTTTAGACAGAAAAGTTGCAAAAATATACAAAGAGCTCCTCGAAACCATTCACCCAGATTCACCAATTGTTAACATTTTACTGTATTTGCTTCTCTCTACGCCCTCCATAAGTGTGTCTATAATGTGTAATTTTTTTCGTGAACCATTTAAGAGTAAGTTACATTATCATTTTATCTCTACCTCACTAGTGAGTTTTTCCTAAAATCATGGAAATTGTAATTAATGTAATACCATTACCTAATCTGCATTCAGATTTCACCATTTGTCCTAAAAATGTCTCCATCTAAATCCGAAGAAAATCCAAGACTATGTGTACATTCAATTGTCATGCCCCTTTAGCATCCTTTAATCTGGCACAGTTTCTCAGTCTTTCCTGGTAGTAAATGACATTGACATTTTTAAAGAGCACAGGCCAGTTGTGTTGTAGAGTCTCTCAGTTCGGATTTGTTTAGTCTGATTCATTTTAGATTCAGACTACGCAATTTGGCAAGAATACCAGAGAAGTGATGCTCAGTTGTTTGTTTTTGTTTTTGTGATACTGAGTTCTTGTCAATACTTCAGAAGGCATATGATATTTGTCCCATTATTAGTGATATTATCTTTAACATTGGTTAAGATGGGATCAACCAGATTTCTCCACTGCCAAGTTATTAGTGTACTCAGCACTTAATAGGTATCTTGTGGAAAGATACTGAGACTATGTAAATATTGTTATATATAAATATAAATATTTCTCAAACTTTCATCCACTAGTTTTAGCATCCGTAATTATTACTGTGATTTTCCAATTCTCTCATTTCTTCTATATGGCTTTCTACTTTAAAAATGAACTTCCTTTTTATCTATCTATCTATCTATCTATCATCTCTATCATTGCAGCCCTGTTCTTTACTCAACAGGTTATATCCCTTTGGTTTTTATTTTATTTTGTTGTTCAAATTGTTACACATTTGGTCAATGAGAGCTCCTTCAAACAGGTTCCTGTGACTTTTGACATAGCACAAAAAGATTCTCCAGGTTCATCTTGTACTTTCCCTGCCTCAGACCTGGAATCAACCATTTCTTCCAGGACTCTTGGTTTCTTTTTAATAGGGAATGGGATTTAGGAGCCAAAATCCAGATGCTATGTGTGTGCAAAGCTACTGGGCTCTAAGAGCAGACAAATGGGAAATAAACATATTTATATATACATAAGCATACATATGCACATATTAACATTTAATCATTATAACCCTATGATATAGTTACTACTTTTATTATTTTCATTTTATAGTTCAAGAAACTGAGGCACAGAAATTAAATAATTTGCCAAAGGTTTCCCAGTTAAGTGATAAGGCTGAGATTGGAACCTGGGTGGTCTGGGTGCAGGCTTACCCTTTTAGCATAAATAAAGATAAAAGTATTCCCAGAATTGAGAAGAAAGGTTATCCTGTATGATCTAAAATTCCTATTGAGTTCTTCAGCTTTAATGTCATATATGTTTTCTTTTTTTTTTATTTTGTTTTAAAAAAAAAATTTTTTTTTTCAACGTTTATTTATTTTTGGGACAGAGAGAGACAGAGCATGAACGGGGGAGGGGCAGAGAGAGAGACACAGAATCGGAAACAGGCTCCAGGCTCTGAGCCATCAGCCCAGAGCCTGACACGGGGCTCGAACTCACGGACCGCGAGATCGTGACCTGGCTGAAGTCGGACGCTTAACCGACTGCGCCACCCAGGCGCCCCTCATATATGTTTTCTATATGGGGAAGAAGGAAATAGGGAATGTACTGCTGACCAAGCAATCAAATCCAAGTATCAGACCTGACACAGAATTTCTTCCTCCCTCAGAAAAGTAAAGGCTTGCAACTGTACCAAACTCACTATGCCTGGGTCTCTCTTCCCCAAGGAAGAGTTCAGTCCTTCAAGGATTTTTCAGGCCCTCATGGAAATAGGCTTCTGGTCAGCCTGCTCACCAATCCTGTAGACGTGCTCAGACTTCATCTCCGGCTAAGCTGAGGCTCCATCTCCTGCTGCTTATTCACTCTTCAAAGTATTCAGGAAACCAGGAAAATTAGTGTCTTTTTTAAAGTGGAGGATGAAGAGGATTGTGGATTTTTAGATAAGGTGAAAGGAAATTTATTACTTTAAAATTAATTAGGAAATGTTTCAGGGTGGGATATGGGAAAGTTTTCTTTAATTTTTTTTTAATGTTTATTTAGTTTTGAGAGACAGAGAGAGACAGAGCATGAGTTGGGGAGGGGCAGAGAGAGAGGGGGACACAGAATCGAAGCAGGCTCCAGGCTCCAAGCTGTCAGCACAGAGCCTGACGCGGGGCTCGAACTCACAAACTGCGAGATCATGACCTGAACCGAAGTTGGACGCTCAATCAACTGAGCCACCCAGGCGCCCCATGGGAAAGTTTTTAATACCTATCCAGAGAACATTTGCCTTGCTCATGATTATGTTGCTCTAAAGGGAGCAAAAATATTAGGAATGACTTATAAATAAATGACTTATAAATTTAATTCTGACCAGAAAGCTAGACTTATGTCATGACACTAGCTTGAATTTATCCTTGGAAGATATTGTAATAGCAAAAAGAATAATGTTGAACATACATTAGACATATACTCTTAGTTTTGAGAGCGATAACAGGAATTTTTTTTTTTTAATTCATGTGATACCAAGGCCAAGGATTTTTAAAGGAAATACAAAGGGATAGGGAAGCTTTAAAAATTATATTCTAACAAGAGAAGTGGAAGCAATTCAATTGAGCAAGAAGGGGAGGTGTTCAAAGCAGCCAATGTACCGTGAATGGAGCTGTCAGATAAGCTCAGACAAACCCAAAAGATCAAGAATGAATTTAAAAAAATGTAAGACAACTAGAGGCGCTTGGGTGCCTCAGTCGGTTAAGCATCTGACATCAGTTCAGGTCATGATCTCGCAGTTCACGGGTTCAAGCCCCACATCGGGCCCCGTGCTGACAGCTCAGAGCCTGGAGCCTGTTTCGGATTCTGTGTCTCCCTCTCTTTCTGCCCCTCCCCCGCTCGTGCTCTGTCTCTCTCTCAAAAATAAGTAAACATTAAAAATTTTTTAAAAAATAAAAGTAAGACAAACTCTAAGGATAGTGTGGTAGGGCAGCCAGGCTATGAATGATCTCTGTGTAAACTCATACATACCTGGAAACTTCATATCCTGTAGGTCAGTATGGATATGTTGAATTATTTCCTAAATGTTGCTTGGACAATTGGTTATCTATATGGAAAATAATAAAATTCGGTCGTATTTCACACCATAAACAAAAATAATTAACAGGAGGATTAAATATGGTTTATATAATAGATTTAATTTAGCAAAACAGAAATATGATGTCTCTTGTGCCTGAATGATACACATTAATTTTTTTGACAGAGAGATACAGAGAGAATGTGCAAATGGGGGAGGGGCAGAGGGAGAGGGAGACAGAGCATCTTAAACAGGCTCCATACCCAGCGCGGAGCTCAACTCGGGGTTTGGTCTCACAGGCAGTGTGATCATGACCTGAGTCGAAATCTAAGAGTCGGATGCTTAGTCGAAATCTAAGAGTCGGGGGGCGCCTGGGTGGCGCAGTCGGTTAAGCGTCCGACTTCAGCCAGGTCACGATCTCGCGGTCCGTGAATTTGAGCCCCGCGTCGGGCTCTGGGTTGATGGCTCAGAGCCTGGAGCCTGTTTCCGATTCTGTGTCTCCCTCTCTCTCTGCCCCTCGCCCGTTCATGCTCTGTCTCCCTCTGTCCCAAAAATAAATAAACGTTGAAAAAAAAAAAAAAAAGAAATCTAAGAGTCGGATGCTTAACAACTGAGCCACCCAGGTGCTTCTACACATTAAATTAACTTCAGAAAGCAACCACGCAGAAAAAGCAAAGGCTAGAGACTCTTAAGAATGGATCCAAATCCAGAGAAGACAGTGCAGTTAGTACATAATGGGAAGGAAAGAGAGCTAGAAGTCTCTTTTTCCTATCTTCTCAAGGGAGGAAAATAACCTCCAAACCATTGAGCTGGACCAATAGTAAAACAAGAAAACTTAAGTTCCTAAATAAGAAACCTTGTACAACAGGAGTGTTAGATGAACGCATAAGCTAGGCCATCACTATGATTCAGCTTCCAAGAAAATAAACCCTATAGCCAAATGCAATGGCAAACTCATAGAGTCAGATGACCAGAGTGAGAGAAATCCCACTGGGTGCCAGTTAGATCACATCCAGGTTTGAGGTACAGTGACGAGCCAAAAAGTACTCAGAAGTGAGCAAAGTTGAGCTTTCAGGTAAACATATTCTGTAACGAGCTGTTCACAAGTATGACGATACACTTACAGAAAACCTTGCATTCCCTGTGTTTTAAAAAGGTAAATATTGGGGCGCCTGGGTGGCGCAGTCGGTTAAGCATCCAACTTCAGCCAGGTCACGATCTCGCGGTCCGGGAGTTCGAGCCCCGCGTCATGCTCTGGGCTGATGGCTCAGAGCCTGGAGCCTGTTTCCGATTCTGTGTCTCCCTCTTTCTCTGCCCCTCCCCCGTTCATGCTCTGTCTCTCTCTGTCCCAAGAATAAATAAAACGTTGGAAAAGAAAAAAAAAATTAAAAAGGTAAATATTATAGAACTCTATTTTCTCTCATGTAGGTTTCTAAAAATCAACGAGCACTAACGTATACTTAGAATAAGATTGTACAAGGGGCGCCTGGGTGGCTCAGTCGGTTAAGCATCTGACTTCGGCTCAGGTGACGATCTCACAGCTCATGAGTTCGAGCCCTGCATCAGGCTTTGTGCTGACGGCTCAGAGCCTGGAGCTTGCTTCAGATTCTGTGTCTCCCTCTCTCTCTGCCCCTGCCCCCTTTGCAGTCTGTATCTCAAAAATAATAAATATTAAAAAAAAATTTAAGAATAAGAACATACAATAGTTGGTTATATAAAATGTCCATGTTTTAAGACTATAGGAAAAAAAAGTGTATTGGGCTCTCCAGAGAAACAGAACCAATAAGATGTATAAATATACATGCTAAATGTATAATGTATAAATAATACATATACAAATGTATAAATATATATGCTAAGAAATTTATTATAAGAAATTAGCACACATGATTATAGAGGCTGACAAGTCCAAAGATATGCAGGGTAAGTAGGCAAGCTGGAGACCCAAGAGGGCCAGTGGCTTAGTCCCAGTCCAAAGGCTGGCAGGCTTGAAACCCAGAAGAGTTGAAACCCAGGAAGAGTCCAAAGGCAGGAAACAACAGACGCCCCAGCTCTCCCAGCTAGAAGGTGGTCAACCAGGAGGAATTCTCTCTTGGGAGGGTGGAGGGTGAAGGTGGGAGGGTTGGAGTGGGATGGGAGGAAGGAGGGTCAGCCTTTTTGTTTTGTTCAGGCCTTCAGGATGCTGTCCACCCACCTTAGGAAGGGCAATCTGTTTTACTTGGTCTACTTATTTAAATATTAATCTCATCCAAAAACATTCTCATAGAAAAAACCCAAATAATG
The DNA here is from genome assembly GCF_007474595.2 of Lynx canadensis. Classification (NCBI taxonomy): domain Eukaryota; kingdom Metazoa; phylum Chordata; class Mammalia; order Carnivora; family Felidae; genus Lynx; species Lynx canadensis. Next base: position 113,845,488 of record NC_044305.1, read on the forward strand.
TTTGATCAAATATCTTTGAGTAAGGCCAAATTTCTAAAAATATTTTCATATTCTGAATGTTTGCTCTGACTTCAACATTTCTAATGAAGAAAATATACAAGGGTTGGTTGGTATGATTCTCAAATTACCCTTGCAGTTCTAAAACTATAGCCTTCCATCGAAGCCAAAACAAAAATCCAAGTATCATTATCACAATTCTGAGCTCTTCAGATACTATTTAACTTTCTCAGAAAATTTTACCTTTGTTTGCTATCATAAATTTATGATAATAAATATACAGTTTATTGGGAAAATACGTTAAAGTGATTCATGTATTTATGTCTTTATTGCACCATTTGGAGATATTCAAGTGTAGTGACTTTGTGCCAAATTAAAACATCTGGACATCTTTCTGAACTTTGGCTAAAATTCCAGATTTCTTCCCTAGCATTTCATAGTATTGTCTGTTAAAAATGCAATGAAGTTTTGGGGCGCCTGGGTGGCTCAATCGGTTAAGCGGCCGACTTCGGCTCAGGTCATGATCTCGCGGTCCGTGAGTTCGAGCCCCGCGTCGGGCTCTGTGCTGACAGCTCAGAGCCTGGAGCCTGTTTAAGATTCTGTGTCTCCCTCTCTCTGACCCTCCCCCGTTTATGCTCTGTCTCTCTCCATCTCAAAAATCAATAAACGTTAAAAAAAAAAATTAAAAAAAAATGTAATGAAGTTTTTCCACATAGTTCTTACTGGGATCATTTTCCTTGGAACGCCTATAATGATGTTTGGTATTTTCCCCTGGATGTTACCTTCAGCTCCACAGCATCAATGCAAGCCATTAAACTATTTTTAAAATTGTGATATTTTACCTTTTAAGTAAATTACTAAGACACTCATATGTACCAATTCAAGCTCTGTGGTAATGAATGAAAACTTACATTCTTTTTTCAGATGTGTTACAAGTGAGACCATAAATCTAAATTGCAAACTCTGTATAAAAGGTTTACTAAATATTTCATGCCTAAAAATCCTTCTTTGTATTTAACACCAGAGTATTTGGTGTTAACAATATGAATGGTCTTTTCAAAACAGTTTTTCTTGGGGTTCCTAGGTGGCTCAGTTGGATAAGCATCTGACTTCGGCTCTGGTCACGATCTTGCAGTTTGTGAGCTCGAGCCCCACATTGGGCTTTGTGCTGCCAGCACAGACCAGATCCTCTGTCTCCCACTCTTTTTGACCCTCCCCCACTCACTCTCTCTCTCAAAAATAAACAAACATAAAAAAATAACTTTTCTTTGATCAATTGAAACTCTCAGGTGAGGGGCACTTGGGTGGCTCAGTCGGCTAAGTGTCCAATGTCAGCTCAGGTCATGATCTTAAGGTTCGTGGGTTCGAGCCCCACGTCGGGCTCTGTGCTGACAGCTCAGAGCCTGGAGCCTGCATCAGATTCTGTGTCTCCCACTCTCTCTGCTCCTCCCCCACTCATACTTCATCTCTCTCTCTCTCTCTCTCAAAAATAAACATTAAAAAAAAAAAACCTCTCAGGTGAAATTTTTAGAGTTTTTTTTTGGGTGAAAATGATAGATCTTTTAACCTCCTCAATGATGATTGCAAAGCTTTGAGTTATGAGCTTTAAGTGAATATGACTGCTTCCTGGATGAAATATGAGCTTAGCACTTTCAACTTTCAACACTACATTTTTGATCCCTGTTTGCATTCAACATTCACATCTGCTGTAATAAGTCATGTTTTCATTTCAGAAGTGAAAATCACATGTTTTATTTTATATTAATTTTTGCACAGTATCAAAATACATTTCAGGATGTTTCAAGAAATGTTCCAAGCTAGAGTTCATTATCATATTCTTCCACAGTTTTAGAACATGAACATTTATGACATTTAAAAGGAATGTTAAGAAGCTTACCAACATTTTGCTGACACTTCATTCTGGGTGGGGTTTTTTTCTCTCCAATTTACAAGGTTTAATTAAAATACAATATCCTTATAGCAAGGTGTATCAAGTATACAGCTTGATACATTTTCACAAACTGAACACGCCCATAAAATTAGCACCCACATTAAGAAAGAGAAGGTAACAGCATCCTAGATGCCCCAATCCCAAACCCTCTTTCAGTTACTTCCTTCCCACTCAAGAGTAACAAACATCCTGTTTTTTGTACTTTACATAAATAGAACCATGAAGTATGTATTACTTTGTGTCTGCTTCTTTTGCTCATTCAGTTTTTGAGATCACCCATACTTTTACATGTAGTTACAGATCTTTCAATCTAATTATATTCAACTGTGTGAGACTGCCTTAATTGGTCTGTTTGGGTTGTTTACAGTTTGGAACACTATTAATGGTGCTGCTATGAATATTCACTGTTTTGACCAACACAGTAGCTAATAACCACAGGTGACTCTTTAAGTTTAAATAAAATTAAGTTGAAAATCAGGGGAGCCTGGCTGGTTCAGTTGGTAGAGCATGCAACACTTAATCTAGGGGTTTTGAGTTCAAGCCCTATGTTGGGCATAGAGCTTACTAAAAAAAACAATCACTTTCTCAGTTGCATTAATCACATTCCAACTACTCAAAAGCCACATAGCTAGTAGCTACTGTAGCGACAACACAGAATATTAGACTCCTTCCATCACTGCAGAAAGTTTCATTGCACAGTACTGAATTTATGTGTGTGTGAGCATATAGAATTGCTGGATCGTAGGGGATGCACATGTTCTGCACTGACAGATAACAGGGTCAAACAGCTTTGGGGTATATCCATTTTTAATATTTTGTTATAAATTCTCCTATTTTAAAATACTAAAACACTATTATTACTTTTCACCCAAGAATTGCAATGTACTAAAAATAAAACAACAACAAAAAAAACTATTTAGAAGTAGCAACTGTTAGGACATGGAATGTTTCATAGGTAATGCACAACGCAGCCACATTATTTACCATGACACAGGATAAGCTAACAGATGTTGGAAATGTTTCTCATATGTAATTACAACAAAAGGTTCATTACCAATGAATGTCACAACAGAAAAAATCTTATCAGAATTTACATAATTAACTTCATTGCTAATGCAGTTACAGTATTACTATTTACCAGTTGCATTTCAATATTTTAACAATTCAGACAGCCATGTTCCTGTCTATCAGTTAAATCAGATCTGCTCATAGTCTCAATCAACACCAGATATTACCAACCTTTTTAAGGTTTGGCAATCTGAGGGGCCAATGTTGTTGTTTAAACTGCATTTAATCACAAATCAATTTGTGCATTTATACATATATTCATTGGCCTTTAAAAAAAAATCATCTCTCCCTTATATCCCTTGCCCATTTTAAATATCAATTTATATTCTTTTACTATTATATATTACATAACACGATTGACCATGTATATCCTTTGCCCATTTTAAATTACTAATTTATAAATGTTCTTTTTATATTAAGGAAATTAGTCCTCTGCCTATATAAGTCTTACATATATTTCTTAATTCATAGTTTATCTTTTCCTACAGAATCATTTTAAATGGTAAGTAGTCAACATTCTTAATTTCTTCCTTTTTGGCTTGTGTCTTATGCCATACTTTGAAAGCCCCAACTTCTCAAGGAATATATGAAAAATTAATTCCTGCTTTTTTTCTGGCTTTTGTTTTTAAAATATTTGATATATCTGTAATTTACTTTGGTATAAAAAGTGAGATGCAGATTCAGCTTTATATTTTTCCAAGTGGCCTGACATGTCTTTGTAAGACACTGCTCGTTACCCACCTGGTATCCATTCTCCCTTACTAACAGAACTGTTACTTTGTTTAAGGCAGAGACATATCCAGGTTAATACACTTTCCTAAACTCTTGCAGCAAGGGATGACCAAGTGATTCAGTTCTGTCCCAAGATACAAGGTGGTGAAGTCACAGAATGCAACTTTAAAAAAAAGGCAACTTTGACTTGACATGTTCCTTTTGGCCTCTTGACTTTCACCTTTCTTTCTGCTAGGAATCTAGCAATGAAATGAAAGCCACACACTCAAAAGGGCAGAGTAAAAAGATAAAAGGAGTCTCTGAGTCCTCAATGACATTAAGTTGCCATATTTGTCCTGGATTATATACCCTTGGATTTCTTATCATGTGAGAAATATAAACTCATATTTAGTGAAGTCATTGATCATAGGGTTGCTTCTTGTAACCAAATGTTTTTTATCTGATGCAGTATCACCTCTTATTTAGTAATTCATCTTTAAGTGTTTCTTTTTTTATTGTTGTTGTTGTTTTGATTTTTGTTAGTTATCTATACACCCAACATGGGGCTTGAACTCACAACTCCAAGATTGAGTCATATGCTCTTCCAAATGAGTCAACCAGGTGCCCCAATAATTCATCTTTTTTTTAATCAATTTAACATGCCACCTTTATCATGTACTAATCTCATATATAATTGGGTATATTTCTGGAAACTCTCCTTTTTCATTGATCTAAATGACTTCAGTATTATCAATAGCTAATATATTAGCTAATGTGTACCAAGTACGAGGACAATCCAAAGGACAACAGCCCTTTGAGCCTTTATTATTTAATATTAATGTGCAATACTTGAAAGCCTAAAACTAACATTGACTTTAAAAAGTGGAGGGGCGCCTGGGTGGTTCAGTTGGTTGAGTGACCAACTTTGGCTCAGGTCATGATCTCATGGTTTGCGGGTTCGAGCCCCACGTCGGGCTCGGTGCTAACAGCTCGGAGCCTGGAGCTTGCTTCTGATTCTGTGTCTCCCTCTCTCTCTGTCCCTCCCCTGCTCATGTTCTGTCTCTGTCTCAGAAATAAATAAATATAAAAAAAAAATTAAAAAAAATAAAAAGTGGAATAGGAAGAATTAAAAGGGAAAGCAAAGGAAAGATGTTTCCATTATTTATACAATGGACTATGATAAAAAAAAAGACAACTATACCTAAGTTGTTGAGTGGCAACACTGATATTCCAGATCATAATGAAAAGAACACTAGTTTGAAGTTTGGAGACTTAAAAAAAATTTTTTTTTTAATGTTTATTTATTTCTGAGATAGAGCATGAATGGGGGAGAGTTGGAGAGAGGGAGACACAGAATCTGAAGCAGGCTCCAGGCTCTGAGCTGTCAGCACAGAGCCCGATGCGGGGCTCGAACTCACGGACCGTGAGATCATGACCTGAGCCGAAGTCGAATGCTTAACTGACTAAGCCACCCAGGTGCCCCACTTTTCTTTTCTTTTAATATTTATTTATTTTTTTGGAGAGTGCAAGCAGGGGAGGGGCAGAGAGAGGGGTACAGAAGATCTGAAGCTGGCTCTGTGCTAACAGGCGACAGCAGCGAGCCTGATGCAGGGCTCGAAATCAGGAACTGGGAGATCATGACCTGAACCAGAGTTGGACACTCAACTGACTGAGCCACCAGGTGCCCCTGGAGACTTAAACTCTTAACTGTGTGGGTGAACAGTGTTATTTTATTATTAAATCTTTTTAAGTTTATTTATTTATATTTTGAGAGGGCGCAAGCTCGAGTGAGGGAAGGGCAGAGAGAGAAGGAGAGAGAGAGAGAGAGAGAGAGAGAGAGAATGAATCTTGAGCAGGCTCTACGATGTCAGCATAGAGCCCCATAGGTTTGCGGGGTTCAAACCTATGAACTGTGAGATAATGCCCTGAGCCAAAATCAAGAGGTGGATGTTTAATTGACTGAGCCGCCCAAGCACCCACAACAGGGTTATTTTAGACAATCCTTTCTTAGGCCTAATTTCCTCATCTGTATGAGAAATGATTATACTCATTAGATCATCTCTAAGGTCTTGCCTAAATTCAACTAAACTTCAACACTCTGAAAGACTAATGCTAAGGCTGCTGGTTTTGAAATTCACTGGCTTTGGATTTGAATTCAGGACTCAATGACCAGGTTCATGTATTCATTCAAAAAAACTGGGATACACTGATGAACATGTCAGAAAATGTCTTTGTCCCAAGGGAGCTTGCATTATAGTGGAGGAATAACAGTAATAAAAAAGATGAAAAATGATAATTTACCTATGTTAGATACATAACCTGTTTAGAACAATTAAAAAAAGATTTTAAGGGGAGCCTGACTGGCTCAGTTAGTTAAGCATCCAACTCTTGATCTCAGCTCAGGTCTTGATCTCAGGGTCATGAGTTCAAGCTCTGCAATGGGCTCCAGCCTGGGTGTGGAGTCTACTTAAAAAAAAAAAATTAAGACTACATTATAACACACATATAGAAAAAAACATAAAACATACAGCTTAATGACTTAATAAAAACCAAACACCCACGAAAGTCCTTCTTTTAAAATTTTTTTTTTCAACGTTTATTATTTATTTTTGGGACAGAGAGAGAGACAGAGCATGAACGGGCGAGGGGCAGAGAGAGAGGGAGACACAGAATCGGAAACAGGCTCCAGGCTCTGAGCCATCAGCCCAGAGCCTGACGCGGGGCTCGAACTCACGGACCGCGAGATCGTGACCTGGCTGAAGTCGGACGCTTAACCGACTGCGCCACCCAGGCGCCCCTGAAAGTCCTTCTTATGACTCTTTCCAAATACAACCCTTCTCCCTTCCCATTAAGGGTAACCACTAACCTTTTTTTTAATGTTTATATATTCTCAAAAGAGATAGACAGAGACAGAGTGTGAGTGGGAGAGGGTCAGAGAGACAGGGAGACACAGAATCTGAAGCAGGTTCCAGGCTCTGAGCTGTCAGCACAGAGCCTGACGTGGGGCTCAAACTCACAAACTGTGAGGTCATGACCTGAGCCGAAGTCGGACTCTTAACTGACTGAGCCACCCAGGCGCCCCAACCACTAACCTTTTATGGTGGTCACTTTCTTGTTTTTTATAAACATGACTTTGTCAATTGGATTGTGGTAGTGGTTGTAAAACTAGACAAACTTAATAAAAATTATCAAACTGTATACCAATGATGGATGAACTATGTGGCATGTAATATACATCATTAAAGCTGTTTAAAAAAAAACTTTGCACCTCAATATGTATCTCTAAACACCATCACTTAATTTTGCCTGTGTTTGAACTTCACACAAAGGGAGCAACACAGTATAAGTTCTTTGGTGTCTGCTTTGTTCACTCATAATACTTGTGTAATTCTCCATGTTCTTACACGTGGCTCCAGTCATTCATTTTCATTGGATAACACTCCACTGTGTTATACCTATTTACCCATTCTGTGTTGATGGACATGCTGATTCCAATTTTTGGCTACTGCGCACCATGCACATGTCTCTTGTGGCATATGAACATGCATTTCTGCTGGGGAAAATCAAAAACAGAATTGCATATCTTGGCTTTTCATATTAAAAGCATGTTTCTGGTACTGTACTTCTAAACAAGAGCCCTGACAAAGAAAACATGGCTTGGAATGTCAGGTACGGACTAATGCCAACTTAACCTGTTCAATTTCATAACCTACTAAACTTCAGCCAAATGGGTTTTCATATCCTTCTACACACCCACTATTTCCTCTGTCTGGATAGTCTTCCCTCCCACCTCTGCCTAGTTAACTTTTACTTACTCCTAAGATTATACCTTAAGCATCACTGCCTAAGGGAAGGCTTTTCTCATCTAATTCTTCTATTATACATTCTCTTGCTACCACAGACCTACAGTTCTTATTTCTTTATTTGTTGCAATTGTTTTACAATTTGTGAAACTCTCTCTCCAAAAATACTGGCTCATTAAAGTTAGGGTGTGCATGTGTGGTTTTTGCATACCACTGTATCCTTGTACCTACCACAGTACCCAGCACATACAGAGGGGGCAATAAATACCTGATTGATATCTATTATCTCTTCATATTCAGGGTACCCAATTCAAATGCCATTTCTTTTGAATGTTTCATTCTTGGGACCACCACCAGTACCATCCTTTGAAAATAAATTTTTATTAGGCAAAAGATTTTCCTAAGTCCCATGGGGCAAAGAAGATTGAATATGAGGGACTTAGCACCTAGGCCCATCATCATGAATAAGAGTAAGAGAAAATAATTCTGTATAAGGATTACAAAACATATGGAGTGTTTCCTTATCAAATGGTGCATCCTATTTAAGTAATACTTCACATAGCAACTGATTAATACCACAAAAGTGAGTAGGGTCATTATAAAATCAAGCAAAAATACATAATTTCAATCATTTACCTTCAACAACGAGGACTTATTATGTGAATAGCAGCAATCCACTTGTATTTGATAAAAATTGCTCAGTGGCAACTATTATAGAAAAACCAAGGTATCTGTTCTCGATAAACCTAATTTACTTATATTCCGAGTGTTAAGAAAATTATTACAAATAGCAAAGTTTACTTCTCTACTATACTAATAACCTTCACATGCTCTAATTACAAGTTCAAAATACTTTATAAAAATATTTTTTCATACCAATATCTAACTTTTAAAAAATCTCAGTGATAGCACAAATATACCACTGAACTAGCTACAAGGGATGTTTAAGGAATTTTTTTCAAGCACTTGCAAACTACACATATCTTCAAAGTAAAAACGCATGGATATTTTGCATAAAACAAGAAAAGCTGAAACTACGGTTACCACCAACACAAAAATGAAAAATTGGGTATTATTTTACTGATGCCATCTTAATCATCCTGACATTCTTTTCTTTAATTAACCTCCAAGATGCAACCTCAGCATATCAAAAGAATTTCAAATGAGAAATCTAACCTTAAGCTTCATGCTTAATAATATGCCTTCAACAGGGAATATTCTCATTTCTGAATTTCAGACCACTACACTCCATAGAGAAAAGGTAGGGTCTAAAATGTATACCAGTTTGTTACAAAGAAAATATAATCACAAGTGGAACTTTCTTCAGAAGATATCATGATTTGAAGTTCAGAGATAGAAGACTGTCTAGCATTATTAAGGTCAAAATCTTATTTTGGGATTTATTTACAAAGTGGCAACAGATTCTCAAACATACAGACTACTGTTAGGAAAGTACACAAATGAGAAATAAAGCATCTGTAATTGAGTTTCTAAAGGGAAATTAAAATGTAGTGAAAGGGAAGATGTTAACACAAGGGTTCCCTTCAAGAACCATTTATGAAAGGTGGTGACAAAACACTATTATTTTGGGGCACCTGGGTAGCTCAGTCGGTTAAGTGTCTGACTTCAGCTCAGGTCATGATCTCACAGTCTGTGAGTTCGAGCCCCGTGTCAGTCTCTGTGCTGAAGGCTCAGAGCCCGGAGCCTGCTTCAGATTCTGTGTCTCCCTCTCTCTCTGCCCCTCCCCTGCTCATGCTCTGTCTCAAAAAAATAAATAAATAAATAAAATAAAATAACACTATTATTTTATGTTATCAGAGCAGAGAATCGCTGAGGGTGATTTTTAGTTCTATCAAGACTTATTTCAGACTGCCATGCCATGCAACCAGAAAGAATTATATTAATACAAGCCTATGACGTGTATTGTCATCCTTTGCTGCAAAGAACAAAACAACAAACCCAACTTGTTCACTATAAAAAAAGAAGAAAAAAAAAAAAAGAATTGCATGGAAGACATTATAACAAAACTTAAAAATGTGTCACAATTTCCTAAAGCCTAAAACTGGCTAAAATATGCATAAAAATGTAAAAGATAAATAAATAACAATCATCTTAAAATATTCAATTAGTTTTGTTCAATATGAAAAATATTCTGTTTTTATTAGGTTGTAGAAGCATTATTTTATTCAATGTTTAAGTACAATGTAATTTTAAAAAATAAATTGACTGAATTTTAAACAATAAACAAAAATATCTACCTCATTATTTTCAGTCAACGCGAATTTTCACTAATTTAGAACTCTATATTAGCATTTTAATATTTGGGGAATTTTTTGGAAACACACACCATTATATAAAACTGTCTTATAGACCTTGGAAATAAGCAAGTTTAATAATGGTTCATAAAACTTTACAAATCTTCCTAAACTGTTTTCTAATACAATGAAAATTATAAAGAGATTTTGATTTTTAATCCAAATTTCAATTATTTTACAATCAATTTGAAATATAAGTAAATATAATTTACTCATAATTCTCCTCTTGAGGATTAACATTCATCACAATTGCTACAACTGAAAACACACACGCGTGCACACACACAACTAGAAGAGACTATCTGGCGAGTTCTGTTTTAAAAATACTAATGAACTAATAATTAAGTTGGAATCATGATTTAAAATCAGTATGACTTAGAAAATATTATATAAAAATTCAAGGAAAGGACATTATCACGGTCAGCTTATCATTGTTAGCAGTAATGTCTCTTGTACAAATTTACAAATTACATTTCCAAACTGACAATCTGTTTTAACTACTTTGCTCATTAGCCCATGAGTATTTTGGTTGACCTTGAAACATGATAAATAGTACCTACATATACCCTAAAGAGCGGAAGTTCTCATGATTAAATGTTGTTATTTTTAAACACCTTTTTAGAACATCAATACCTCATTTTATCTTCATCATTAGGGAATAAACACAATACAATATGTAAACTTCTCATTCACATCTTAAAGAACTGATAGGTTAAAAAAATTAAACCAGTTTTTGATAGAATGGGTCCCAAAATGGTTTAATGTACTGCTTAGTAACATTCTACCCCCTGGGACCAACCCCCAAACTTCTTGGGGGAAGATTCAGGGTCAACACTATGCATATCAAATATAATAATTGACTGTAACAAAGTAGTGACCTCAGGAATTTCTTATGTGTGACAAATGTTTATTTTACAGTTGCTACTTCTGTAGCTATTGATCCTTCCTCACAACTTCATATTATTTTAGGTTCCAGAAATTCTGTCCCTCTGGTGCTTCAATCTATTGTCCTAAGCTTGTTTTTAAAAATTAGCATATGTAATCTTCACATTATTCTGGCTCAAAGATAGCTCCACCCTTTTCCTGTAGCTTAAAATAAATTTTTCCTTTTTTTTTTTTTCCCTTTCTTTTTTAGTGAAAGGAGGAGAGATGGGTTTGGTACTTTGAAGACTTCAGAGTTGCTAGATATTTCCTGATGCATAAAGTTGTTAAAGGAATGGTATCATATTGAGGACAGCAGTTAACTCTTCCAGCTGAGACCAGAAAGGATAATATAATTTGCTGATAGTTACCAGGCATTTGCTGTTTTATGGACATAAATAAAATATTTAATCTACTTTACAAAGTTATATTAACTAAAGTATACACCAGGGTATATGAAATAATTTGCAACAAAAATTTCACTAAAATTTCTTAATATTTCCCTTAGCAAATACTGTACATTTGTTAGAGTACCTGATGCTTGTTTAGTAATACAGGACAAGGTGTTATAAAACAAAACACACAGCTGGGAAGCATTTTATTTTTTTCTACTTCATATAACATTATTCAAGACCACAAGATTTTAAAGGTCTCTTTCCAGCAACTTTTATGACTTAGGAGTACCACTTAAAAATATTTCTGATGCTATAAATATTACTATTTCTCTACATATTGACAATTTTAATAATGCCATATCCATTATACCTCCTGTTCCTTTGGTCAGAAAGATAAACATAAACTGAAATCAGATATTTAGGCATTCAAAAATAGTTTTTCAAAGCATACCCAAGCAAACCAAATCTACAGCAGCAACTGTTAAAAAATTAGTTTTAGTTGTTATTAGGACTCTTAACAAGGACATACTGAAGCATGTATGAGATTTTTAAAATTATACACAATTTAAAAAACAAATCTGAATTTATAAATAAAAGATTAATGGCCAAATTAAAGAAAGGTTAAGCATCAGATTGAAAATATCTCAATTTTTAGGCTATTCAGAAATATATTTTGTGAATAAAAAGAATAATTTCATAAATATATACGTATAAATATAAATATATATCTACAGGATCTGCAATGCAGGAGAAAACCCTTTAAAGAAAAAATTGCGCTTTTAGATTATTAGGATGCTGCCATATTTACCCTTTGAATGAAATATAATTACCATTCCAGGTGCTTTTGGCACAAGTTTTTAGGTGAATATTGACACAATCTTAAAAACACAATGCTTTTAAATTTTATTCACTGGAATATGAAGAATCAAACAGAATTCGGAATTCTGACCAAAAAAAATCCAGATAACTGCAAATAATTAAATACAAAAAAATGTTGTTTTAAAAAGACTTTCAACCTGCCTTTACATGTGGAACATGTAAAATTTTACCAGCAACAGGATTTCTTCAATCCCCTTAGCAAGAGTTCCCAGCCTACACACACAAATGTAACATGTCTTTTTCTACTCATATATGACTTAGATCACACCCCAGTGTATAAGGACAAAAAATAAATGTATAGTAAAAAGATTGGATAAATCAGGAGAGGCTTTTTGGTCTTGAATTCTTCACCCACTAACAATGAAGCAGCACTGTAGGCAGCCCAAAACACACCAAACAGCTTTAAAAAAACAAACAAAAAAGACAAAAGGCAGCATATTAGCAAGTCAATTAACATTCTGGGTATCAGACAGTAAAATAACATTCACAATAGTTTCTTAAAACAACCCTGACAACCAATTGTGGTAAACAGTAAAACTTAATGTTTAAGATTATTATTAAGAATGTTTATCCTTGCTTTGTTCCTTGACGTATGCAAATGAAGTCTTTTGTTATCACACTTGTCTAATCCTAGGAATGACTCGGAGTGCCTATTAAAAAGAGAATCCGGGGATTCACTCTAGCTTGCTAAATCAAAATCTCGTCAGGGAAGGGTTTTGTTAATTAGTCTTTTTAACAGTGTTCCTGGTGATTTAAGATAAGGCACGTTTTGGCTAACTGAAAGAAATTTGGCCAACTGAAAGAAATGTGCTGAAAGAAAATTAATTTCATTATAAACTTTTTCCTGTTTTTTCTTCTAAGAAGTAGGAAAACAGACTAAGCGAAAATTTTACACAATGTTTATGAAATAGAACAGCATTTTCCCAGAAATAGGTAAAAGTATGGGGTTAAATAAAAAGGAGAAAAAAAGTAACAGTTTGGTCAAGAGTTTAATACAATGTACTGTGGTTTTCAGATTATACGTGTACCAAATTTTAAGTTATTTCCACTAGAAACTTATAGAACACTTACTGATGTAGTTGCAAACGGCATTTTATAGAATAAAATTAAAGGAAGAACTTCAAGGGTAGAAATCAGAGAAACTATGACAGAAAAGGACTTGGCACAGGGCAGGATATCTCAACCTTGTACTACTGACATTTTGGAGCTGGATAATTGTTATGGGAAGCTGTCCTGTGCATGACAGGATTTTTAGCAGAATCCCTGCCCTCGACCCATGACATACTAGTAAGATTCCACTCCCAACATCGTTTGTGACACCCCATATGTCTCCAGACATTGCCAAATGTCCTTGGGAGGCAAAATCGTCCTTGAGAACCACTGGTAGAGAGGTCAAAAATAAATACCGACAGCCTGAAAATGTATTTGAGATGGTCCGGTTTTCTACTGTTCTTTTTAAACTAAAACAAAAAGCTACAAAATATTTTAGACTTTCAGAAAAGTATAGGGAAATATATGAAATAAGATTATGATCAAATTGCATTTGTATGCCATACATTTTTTTTTTTGTTATAAGTAAATAGTTAAAGATTGGTAAGAATTACAGACATTTAATGTTAAAAAAATAATGCTTGTAGATTAAACTGTATTCTAATGAGCTTTATTTTTTTTTTTAATTTTTTTTTTAACATTTTATTTATTTTTGAGACAGAGAGAGACAGAGCATGAACGGGGGAGGGGCAGAGAGAGAGGGAGACACAGAATCGGAAGCAAGCTCCAGGCTCTGAGCCATCAGCCCAGAGCCCGACGCGGGGCTCGAACTCACGGACCGTGAGATCGTGACCTGAGCTGAAGTCGGCCGCTTAACCGACTCTAATGAGCTTTAAATGATAAGAGTTTTGCAACATATTTCTCCATAAATCTTGGACTTGGAAACAAACATACAATGGCTCACTACAAACAGAAGATTAAACAATTAGGAAAAAAAACTGGGGAAAGAAAAATCTGAACTTTAAAACAATTGTATCCTAAAATATTAATGACAAAAGACTTTCTGGTTCATAATAATACATTCATAAATTGCATAAAGAATGCTAAACACCAACTTTCAATTGAACTTGATTACTAAAAGTGACCAGAAGACACACAGTTTTAGCAATTTTGGGAGTAGTCTTAGAAGTATTCAAACAGGCTTTAACCCAAGTTAAAACAACACACAAACAAGAAAGATCCTGAATGATTCAGTAAAGTGGTACGTTCACCAAAGCTAGATAATTACATGTCAGCAATGGGGCTAGCTTCTGTACTGTAAGACTTTTAAATTAAGTGCTGATAATGCCAATTAAAAAAAAAAAGATTTCAGGATTAGAAGGCAGAGAGAAGAATGATCTGGTACTTGGTCTCTAAAGTGATCAAGTAGTTCTAATATACAAAGATGTTCTCAAAATATTCTTTTATAATATTTGTAATAACAACTACTAATTGAGTGTCTTCTCTGTGCCAAGCATAAATACTTTACCATTTTGATAATGAACCCTAAAAAACAGTTGTCAACATTCCCAATTTGCAGAGGAGGATAAGAAAAGGTATCGCCCCAAGCGGGTAGCAAATAAGTGGAAGAACCAGAATTTGAATTTAGAACTAATTGGTTCCAAAATCTCTACTCTTCTCAATACCTAATACTTATATCTCATTATTACCCTGTAGTTAACCAATTCTAAAAGGAATCTTTTCTCCCATATATTAGAATTAGTAAGGGACTTTAAATAAAACCAAATGTCATAAAAATTAATTGGCTGTACTTAAAAACAAATACTTTAATGTGAAGGCTACATAATGGCAGTTCTGAAAGTGGTAGTCTTAAGAAGTGCTGTATTTTTGGGGCACCTGGGTGGCTCAGTCAGTTAAGCGTCTGACTTCGGCTCAGGTCACGATCTCACGGTTCATTGAATTCAAGCCCCGCAACAGGCTCTGTGCTGACAGCAAGGAGACTGGAGCCCACTTCAAGTGGCTCTCTGCCCCTCCTCCGCCCCTGCTCACATTCTCTCAAAAATAAACATTAAAAAAAAAGAAAAAACTCTATATTTTCTCATAAAGAAATAAAATTACATTCATTGTGTAATATAAATACATGTGCTAAGCATTTATTTCCCAAAGTTATTCAAAATTTAGGTTATCTTACTACTTATTAATACTTAATATTATCAGTAAATGTTTTTTTTTTATTATTTTTTATTTTTTTTAACGTTTTTTTTTTTTTTTTTTATTTATTTTTGAGACAGAGAGAGACAGAGCATGAACGGGGGAGGGGCAGAGAGAGAGGGAGACACAGAATCGGAAACAGGCTCCAGGCTCTGAGCCATCAGCCCAGAGCCCGACGCGGGGCTCGAACTCACGGACCGCGAGATCGTGACCTGGCTGAAGTCGGACGCTTAACCGACTGCGCCACCCAGGCGCCCCTATCAGTAAATGTTTAAGATGCATTTATGTTAATGTAAAGTTAACACAGCATAAAGAAGTGCTGATCTCTGCAACACAGAAAAGCCAATTTATTACAACCATGTCTTTCATATTTGATAAGGGAGTTATTATTCAAATAGGAGTACCAGTTATTAAATAAATGTCTGGTAAAATCTTAAATATAAGTCACCCACAAAATCTAAGTCCTATGAAGTTGTATTATAAACACAGAGAAGAGCCATTTGCAGCTACGGGGATGGAACTAGAGGGTATTATGCGAAGTAAAATTAGTCAGAGAAACACAAATATCGTATTACCTCACTCATATGAGGAATTTAAGATACAAAACAGATGAGCATAAGGGAAGGGAAGCAAAAATAATATAAAAACAGGGAGGGACACAAAACATAAAAGACTCAAATACAGAGAACAGAGGGTTGCTGGAGGGATTGCAGGAGAGAGGATGGTCTAAATTGGTAAGGGGCATTAAGGAATCTACTCCTGAAATCATTGTTGCACCATATGCTAACTAACTTGGATGTAAATTAAACAATAAATAAATTAAAAATAAATAAAAATAAATAAAGGTTATGGAAAAGACCAAAAATAACAAACAAACAAACAAACAAACAAACACAGAGAAGAAAAATTCAACATTAAAAAATTTATCTGAGGGGTGCCTGGGTGGCTTGGTCGGTTAAGCGTCTGACTTCAGCTCAGGTTATGATCTCACGGTCCGTGAGTTCGAGCCCCGCATCGGGCTCTGTGCTGACAGCTCAGAGCCTGGAGTCTGTTTCAGATTCTGTGTCTCCCTCTCTCTCTGCCCCTCCCCTGTTCATGCTCTGTCTCTCTCTGTCTCAAAAATAAATAAACGTTAAAAAAAATTTTTTTTTTAAATAAAAAATTTATCTGAGTGTAATATCCTGTACCCTGATTTGCTCTTTGCTCTTTACTCCTCTCTAGACATACATTATAATTTCTGGTGATTAAAATGAGAAAATAAAAGAAACACAATCAATGACTAAGATCACTGTTCCAAACACTTACAAATGTTTGATAGGTACAGACTACAATATTCTGAGGCAGAGAACTAGTATACTTTTGTTATTGGAAAATAGTTAATTTTTATGATATACACTACTTACTTTTATAAGTGTAGATACCACTTCAAATGATCCAACCACCAAAAGTATAGGGGCTATAACAATGAGAGGAAGTAGTGAATATCCTATAACTCCAAGAACTTGGCCATATGCAACCTGTGAATTTTCAAAATTTTAAATAAATATCATAGAAATCAAGGTAAATTATTTTAATTACTATTGAACATCACATATTTATTATTGTACTTTCATAAATGTGAGATTTAAGAAAAAATCAACAAGTATCAGGGCATCTGGGTGGTTCAGTTGGTTGAGCACCTGACTCTTGATTTCCGCTCAGGTCATAATCCCAGAGTCATGGGATCACGCCCTACACTGGGCTCTGCGCTGAATGTGGAGGCTGCTTAGGAATCTCTCTCTCTCTCTCTCTCTCTCTCTCTCTCTCTTTCTTCTCTCTTCTCTCTCTCTCTCTCTCCCTGCCCCCAACCCTTTCCTCCCCAGCTCGTGCTCTCTCTCTAAAAAGATAAATCTTAAAAAAAAAAAAAAGAAATCATGAAGTATCATATGCCTTATATTTCAAATTATCATATAACCCGCTATGTTCCTACAGTCTTATCAATCTACTACTGTTTCAATTATCATCAATTTTCTGATACCCAAATCTACATTTCCAGCCTTCTCTCTTTTGAGACTTATATATCCAATTACCTTCACTACAACTACAGTATACTTTGTCACTACTTTCCTTAAAGTTGTAGAAGGATTACTTTTATTTTAAATTTTTTTATTCATTTATTTTGAGAGAGAGAGAGAGCACAAGCAGGGAAAGGCATAGAGAGAGGGAGACAGAGAATCCCAAGCAGGTTCTGCTGTCTGTACAGCAGCCCAATGTGGGGCTGGGACCCACAAACCATGAGATCATGACCTAAGCCAAAATCAAGAGTTGGAGGTTTAACTCACCCAGGCACCCCAGAAGGATTACTTAAAGGGATCACAACCATCTTAATTCAAGCAAAAAATTCAAGGTCTAGAAAGCTACATGTGGTAATTGCAGACTAAAAGGGAAGGGAGGGCAGGAAGAAGAGACTGAAGGAAAAAATATTTTTTAGTGGCTACTGTGTGTCAAGCTCTGTGATAGATCAAGACAGATCAAATGCAGCAACAATCCTTTAAGTAGGTATTACTGCCTCCATTATGAAGAAACTGATTTTTAGAGAGACAAAGTGCTTTGTTCAGGAAAGCAAAGTTGGTAGGAGAAAAGAGTTCAAATTAAGATCCAGGTCTCTTAACTCCTACATCAATAGTTCCAAATTACCAAGGCATTTAGTGATATCTTTTTTCATATAAATATTACATGGCATTGTGTTAAAACATAACAAATAATATGTGAACAAATATAATTTTAAATCTCCATTAGAATTATTTTATATTTCCATATGCAGAGTGAAAAAGTTTCACAGATAAATGTTATTCTAAATTTATTTAAGGGTTTTAGGTTAAGATAATGGATTGAGCACATATATCTAGTATCATTCCCTCTTGAAACTATACTAAAAGGGGAAAAACTTTTTTTTAAAAGAGGCATAAAAAATGGAAACTAAATCACAAAATGATCATGCATTTTGAGAACACTGCACATGCCTGGGAGAAACTAAGTAGCAGAAAAATACATAGAGGCCATATAGGTTGCTCACTAGGGAAAGGAGAACTGATCCCTAAGTGACACATTAAAAATGTATAAATATGAAGGCACACCTCAGCACTCACCACAAGAAGTGATAACTAAAGGCTCAGTGAGCTCTGGATGAAACCCCTGAGCATTCTCAGAATACAAATAATGCAGATCAAGTTCATTCTCATTACTCACATACCTTACACTATTGTCAGTAATGTAAGCCCCAATGTATATATGAAATCATGAATAAAACAGGAAAAAAAAAATAACACTATCAAAAGAACCAGCAACAAAAGTCTGATCCTAAACTCTGTAAGTTTAGATCAGACACATGAAATAAAGAGAATAAGTGTAATGACAAAAAAGCCATTTACAAGAATCAAAGTATTATTTTGTATAAGATAACTGTATAGTTTTGGAGAAAATAAAGTTTGATGAAAGTTATTTCCTCATCTTTAGAGTAATTGTCAGTTGTGACACTTTATGAATGATGGTATTTTCATATTCTTTGTGGCCTGCATGGTGTATAGATAACTATATATTCTATATCACAAAATACAATGTTTTATTTCATTAATAATAGAATTTTCTTCAAAAAAGAGGCTTAAACAGAAGAACAGAAGATGGGACAACAGCAACATAATTTTGGAAGCTGGAAAGCAGATAAACAAGAGCTAAGTAACATGGCAGATCTTTCTACCAAATGTGACAAAAGAGCTCAAGATCTCTACATTTAGCAATCAATTCTCATTTAGTACACTGAATCACTTCTCTGCCTGGCATCCCCTCTGCTTTACTCTCTCCACAGAATAAACTACTAGGAAAAAAAAAAAAAGAATAAACTGTCAGAATTCCTAGGTTTAAAGTAATTCACAAAGTCTTATTTAATGGGGTAGCAATTCTAAAGGTGTGGCTAATGGGCTCCTGAGGGTCCCAGCAACTCTTCCAGAAGAATGGAAGGTCAAAACAATTTCATTTCTTTTCTTTTTTATTCTTTTCTTCCCTTCCCTTCTTTCCTTTCCTTCTTCCCTTCCCTTCTTTCCCTCCCTGTTAATGTTTATTTATTTATTTTGAGAGAGAGAGAGAGCGTGAGCAGGAGAGGGGCAAAGAGAGGGAGAAAGAGAATCCTAAGCAGGCTCTGCACTGTTAGTGCAGAGCCTGATGCGGGGCTTGATCCCATGAACTATGAGATCATGACTTGATCCAAAACTGAGTCAGATGCCTAACTGACTGAGCCACACAGGCGCCCCGATAAAATTCTATCCTTAAGCAAACATTAGAATTTTGGAAAAGTTGTGTCTACCACTGTAAGGTTAACAGTTTTCTAACACACATTTCTGATGAGATAGGAGGTGATATTAAAGAATGTGATTTTCTGTTAGTGTACAGTAAGATGTGTCAACATTTAGAAGATCAGCAAAACCCAGTGAACCAGTATTTTCCAAATGATCATGCATGGGTAAAAAGATTCACCCAAAGTGACTTTTAATGAGACAGAATATGAAAAGTTCATTAAAAGGGTTTGAGATTCCTTATTGCAACAAACCTTTAAGAAACTACTACTTGTTGAACGTAGGTGTAGGATCAGAGAAGAATAGCCACAATCATCTGAAAAAGCTACTAAAATACTCTTTCTTTTCTGGGCGCCAGCGTCTGACTCTGGATCTTGACTCAGGTCATGATCGCACGGTTTGTGAGTTCGAGCCCCACATCAGGCTCTGCACTGACAGGGTGGATCCTGCTTGGGATTCCATGTCTCCCTCTGTCTCTGCATCTCCCCCACTCGCCATCTTTCCCTCTCTCTCAAAAATAAACATTTATTAAAAATAAATACATAAAATAAAACTCTTCTGTTTCCAATTAAATATCTGTTTAAGGCCTTATTTTTTTCATATACTTTAACCAAAACAATGTTATCAGAACAGACTGAATGCAGAAAGCAGATAGGAGAATCCAGCCTCCACTAAGCCAGATATTAAAGCTACTTACACAAATGTAAAATAATGCCACTCATCACTTTTTTGTTTTGAAAAAGATTTTTTGCTACAAAACATGTTATTTATGTTAAAATGTATTTCATTTACTTTTAAATGAACAAAAATACATATTTAAATTTTTTATTTTAATTTCTAACATGGTAAGTATTGATAAATATAACCCACATAAAGACATCTCTTTGGGACCTGAGACCAAAAAGTTTGAGAACTGCTGTACTAGAGAATAAATTATATGCTTCCCTGAAAAGCTGTAAATTACTTATGAGTGGTATGGGATCTTTTCTTTCATCTTCCTTTCTTGTAACATTTATTGAGCATGCACAATACTAACATGCTGATCATCTTAAAGGAAGTAGCATAACTTAAAAGCAATTCCACGACAAGAAATAGTTATGATGAATATATAGCTACTGATGATATCTACAATACCAAAAATAAAGCTTATGATAAAAAACAAAGGCTATTTTCAAAATTAACCACTTACTTCTCCACCAAGAACTCTGGCCAGTAAGAAAATTGTTAGGGAACCAAATATCCAAATAGTTATAATCCATGAGACCACCTTAAGGGAAAAAAAATTCATGCAATTAATAACTTTGTACCAAAAAATTGATTAATTTCCCAGGAAGTCAATTCTCTTCTAATACAAGACAGCTTGGTGTTTCCAATTTCAGGTTATAGAGTTTGAATTCCCAGTTATCTTTCCAAAACCTAGTAAGAATGCAATGTGTTAATACAATTTTACATCCAAACTGAAAATTTAGCAATGTTCAATTGCCTAAGGAAATCTCAGTATTTCAAGATCTATTATAAAATATTAATGCAAAAAAAGAACAAAGTGTTTACTTTGTAAACCTCTGGTTTACAGCACCTTGCAAGGAAGATTCATCACCAAAAGAAGTTATAGATCTTCTTGGGAGGTCTTTAAAATTTACATTAATTACATATGTATCTAAGTGATGGAATGTGGAAGACTTTCAGACAATTTTAACTCCTGAGACAATATAATAATGATACATGCCTCCACTTCTAAGTTTCATCTGCTTCGAGGTTCTAGAGATAATGAAGCCCCAAAAGCAAAATAAGCACAATTATTGCCCAGATCCTGGTTTCTAAATATCATTCCCTGATAAAAGGACGAGGATTCTTTTGATAAGTAATTGATTCTAGGGATGGAGCACGGAAGATAAAAGATCAGCCCAGAACACTCTGTAGAATTAGAAGGAAAGGAAATGTTCAAAAAAAGGATGGGAATATGTCTAAAGGACACAGAAGCTAACCTAAAGAAGCTCTCATTGGCTAAAGCAGGGATAACCTCAGCAATAAAATAAGTGACAATAGCACTGGATGATAATCCAGAAAATAAAATAAATATTCATGGTTCCATACTGACATAAATCAATCAATGATTAAGCAATGGTAAAGAAGGGATAGCTGCTCCATACAGAATACCAATTAACACATGTGGAAGGAATGAGGAAAACAGAAAACTACCATTCAGTAAACAATAGTAATAATTGCTGCATGCAAGATCCATCTGTAGATACTAAAATTAGTGGGTTAACGTTTGATGAGAAACACGATGTCTGCATAGTCATCAAGTATGTCTACAAGATATTTATTAATTGAAAAAAGTAGGGACGCCTGGGTGGCTCAGTCAATTGAGCATCTGACTTTGGCTGAGATTATAATCTCACAGTTCGTGAGTTCAGGCCCCATGTTGGGCTCTGTGCTGACAGCTCGGAGCCTGGAGCATGCTTCGGATTCTATGTCTCCCTCTGTCTCTGCCCCTCCCCCGCTCATGCTCTGGACTCTCTCTCTCAAAAATGAATAAAACATTTAAAAAATTATTTTTTTAAAAAAGGGAAAACAGCAACTTTACAGTGGAGGATTTAGGCACACACCACCTCATCACCTAACCAAGCGACCAATGTTAACAGCACCAGTAATAAGATATATCAAGGGGTGCCTGAGTGGCTCAGTTGTTTCAGCATCTGACTTTTGATCTCAGCTCAAGTCATGACTTCATGGTTCACGGGACTGAACCCCACGTCAGGCTCTGCACTGAAAGCATGAAGTCTGCTTGAGATTCTCTCTTCCCCTCTCTCTCTCTGCTCCTCCCCTGTTCACATGCTCTCTCTCTCTCCAAATACATAAACTTGAAAAAAAAAGATACTCATATCACATACTCCTTGATAGTATACTGAGGTGGGCACAAAGTAGTATTCTTGCTAAAAATTTATGACCCCAATCTAGTCATGAGAAAATATCAAGCAAAACCAAATTGACCAACATTATATGGAGGTAGTAATCTGTTTTAAGCTTTAAAACCCTTTGCTCAGGGGCGCCTGGGTGGCTCAGTTGGTTAAGTGGCCGACTTCGGCTCAGGTCATGATCTCGCGGTCCGTGAGTTCGAGCCCCGCGTCGGGCTCTGTGCTGACAGCTCAGAGCCTGGAGCCTGCTTCCGATTCTGTGTCTCCCTCTCTCTCTGACCCTCCCCCGTTCATGCTCTGTCTCTCTCTGTCTCAAAAATAAAATAAACGTTTAAAAAAAAAAAACCCTTTGTTCAAATCAAAGATTATACAAAATAGATAAAATTAGAGATGCTCTAGATGAATGATTAGTGGTAGGTAGTAGACCAGCGTCCCCACTCAACTTCTTCAATTCACCTTACACTTCCAACAGAATACATGATATAAACTACTGATCTAAGGTAAATATTAGTAAGGATCTTGCTATTGGGAGATTATTCTGGATTATCCAGATGAGAACTAAATGTAATCACAACTGTCCTTAATAAAAGGAGGCAGAGGGAGTTTTGACTACTGTAGAGAAGAAGTTAATGTGACCATGATAACAGAGATTGTTAGTAATGCTGTCAGAAATCAAGGAACATTGACAGCCTCTGGAGTGGGAAGAGGCAATCAAAAGAATGTGCCCTGGAGTCTAGACAGGACCAGCCCTGCTGACATTTTAATCTTAGCTCCTTCGAACTTATTTTGGATTTCTGACTTCCAGAACTATAAAAGCATAAATTTTCACTGTTTTAAACCACAAAACTTGTGGAAATTTGTTATAGAAGCAACGAGAAGTGACCGAATCATTTTGTGATGAAGTTATTTTTTATTCCTCTAACGCCTTAAACTAGGAATTAAGGAGTGATGTGTGTATGTGTATTTTGATAATAAAGATAAAGCCCCCGAGAGTAGAAAAAAGTATTATATAAAAACAAATACTGTTGGAATCCTCGTCATTATTTATTAAAATAATTTTTCAAGTAAACTCTAGGCAATGTGGGGCTCAAACTTATGACCCCAAGATCAAGAGTCACATGTTCCACCAACAAAGCCAGCAAGGTACCCCTAAAATATTTATTTAAAAAAATGAGTAAAAGGTAAGAACACATTATGAGTATTGTGTTTTAAACCCTTCATCCCGCGGGGAAAATCATAAAAGGCAAGGGCAGCTCTTTGGTCACTTCTAGTCACTATTCACTTCTGCTCAGCTGAGAGTAGTCCCATCTATTAACCCCAGTTGCCAAATACTAATACTTTCTATGTGAATGATGATGTAAAAGTATGGAAAGCATTAATCTAAGGTACTCCCTGCTTATTTAATTAAGAAGAGTTCTAGAGATGAACAATACAGAAATAATGGGTATAAGTAAAGCATTTCTCAAACATAACGTAGCATTACCCTTAACATTTGGCTATTTTTACTTTCAAACCTCTTAAAATATTTCATTTTGTATAAAGTAAGATATACTTACCCTAAACTGTCCATATAATGATATCATGGAAAAGAAAAGAACAACAGCCAGAGGGCCCCAAAAGTCAGGATTGTCTCTCACCACTTGTCTATTAAAACCAAGTGATGGCATTGGCATCAGAACACACCGGATTTTGTAGTAAATATCCTTTAGATCAATATCCAATTCCTCCCTATAATATAAAATAAAAGTTCTTAAAAGACACACACTTCTAAATACTCAGCTGCAACATAATTTAAGAAAAGTTTAAATATGACGGTGTTGTCTCCATAGGTCAACAAAGCATTACATCTGAAGTACTGTATTTCACAGATTCCACAGATATTACATTTTCTTTTTTCTTTTTTAAATTTTACATCCAAATTAGTTAGCATATAGTGCAACAATGATTTCAGGAGTAGATTCCTTACTGCCTCTTACCCATTTAGCCCATCCCCCACCCCACCCCTCCAGGAACCCTCAGTTTGTTCTCCATATTTATGAGTCTCTTCTGTTTTGTCCCCCTCCCTATTTTTATATTATTTTTGTTTCCCTTCCCTTATGTTCATCTGTTTTGTCTCTTTTTTTTTTAAATTTTTTTTTAACATTTTATTTATTTTTGAGACAGGGAGAGACAGAGCATGAACAGGGGAGGGTCAGAGAGAGGAAGACACAGAATCTGAAACAGGCTCCAGGCTCTGAGCTGTCAGCACAGAGCCCGACGCGGGGCTCAAACTCACAGACTGCGAGATCATGACCTGAGTCGATGTCGGCCGCTTAACCGACTGAGCCACCCAAGTGCCCCTGTTTTGTCTCTTAAAGTCCTCATATGAGTGAAGTCATATGATTTTTGTCTTTCTCTGACTAATTTCATTTAGCATAACACCCTCTAGTTCCATCCACATAGTTGCAAATGGCAAGATTTCATTCTTTTTGATGGCTGAGTAATACTCCATTGTACATATATATACCACACCTTCTTTATCCATTCATCCATCGATGGACATTTGGGCTCTTTCCATACTTTGGCTATTGTTGATGGTGCTGCTATAAACATGGGGATGCATGTGTCCCTTCGAGACAACACAACTGTATCCCTTGGATAAATGCTAAGTAGTGCAATTGCTGGGTCACAGGGTAGTTCTATTTTTAGTTTTTTGAGGAACCTCCATACTGTTTTCCAGAGTGGCTGCACCAGCTTGCATTCCCAAGATAGTACATTTTCAACATTTCAACATCTCTAAAATTGGGATGCTTATCACAATTGCTGGTGTCTTCCCTTAGCCTGGAGGGAAGCGAAGAGCTTCCAAGATCCTCCTTTCCATTTGCCAGTCTACTGGAGGAACTACTACTTTGGGACAACTTTAAAATCCTCTGCTTGAGCCCTTCTTGACTATATTAATAATTCAGACTGCAATCCTATATGATGTGGTGTGGGGTTTCCATTCTCAGGGAAAATTTTTCTTCCAACACCCCACCCATTGCCAACTTGAGATAAGCAAACATCCTTGCTGCCTCTTTATGTGTGGTGGGTTTTTTCTCATCTATTCTTACACTAAGAAGACAGCCCTTGGATATCTTAGCTTTATACTGTCTTACATAATTTTTCCTTCTTATTGATAAACATAAAATAACTGCATCTTAAAATCTATTGTCTTAAATTTGATGAAATGTGGTATATTAAGAAACAGAATGTTTCGGCACTTAATCTACTAGTAATTACAGAGATTAACTTGATAATGCCTCAATTTTACAGAGCTACAGGTTCCTTCTCAAGTTGTTAAATTCTTTACTTTTTTTGCAAATGATAATCACTCAAAAAATTTCAAGTACCATGAAGAAAGTGAAAGACTCTCTGTAGTCCTTCTAGTGGTAGCTCTAGAATTTCTATATGGGAAAGATTTTAGAGTGATAACCTTTTTGGAAGTTTTAATTTGCCTTAAACTGAATTTCCACAGCAAGCACCCTGCTTTTTTACTTAAACTGCATGTTTACTTGAGATAGTTATAGGCCCAAGTAAGCCCTAACATTTGGAGTATACATGTGTGTGTTTGTGTGTGTGTGAGAGAGACAGAACCATAATTCATTCAATTTTAGCCATTCATTAGGTTAAAAATATCCTCCCATTATTTCAATATTTCCAATTATTAGTAAAATTGAAAAACAGCTAGAGCCTTACATCAAAAAGGTTAAGATTTTCCATATTTGTCTTTAAATAACATGAAAGAATACAATAATCCCACAGACTAGTTCTAAAAGTCAAAAAATACATATTACTATTTCTACATACAAGAGTGGCTTGTTATCTTCAGGATCATCATCTTCCACTTCCAAAAGCCAGCCATATCCTCTTTGTCTCAGAAATGTAGTAGCTGTAGATTCTTTAATAAAATCTCCACCAAGGTTTAATTTGACATCTGGGGATGCTATCGAACCACTAAGATCTTAGGAGAAGAGAGGACAAAATTATAAATCAAGGTAAAAATGTGTGAATCTTAACCAACATGAGCATCATATTCAAGTAAAATACTTATCATTTTTTAAAAAAATGTTTTAAATTTGTTTTATTTTTGAGAGAGAGAGAAAGGCAGAGAGATTGGGAGAGAGAATCCCAAACAGGCTCCACACTGTCAGTGCAGAGCCCAATGCAGGGCTTAAACTCCTAAACTGTGAGATCATGAGCTGAGTTGAAACCAAGAGTTGGATGCCTAACCCACTGAACCACCCAGTCACCCCTAAAATAACTATCATATGAAGATCTCTAACTACGAACATCTGCTATTACATACGATCCTCATATTTTATAGCTGATAAAAATCTAAAAACCATCTTTTATTTTACAACAAGAAAATGAAACATGAGAGAAGTGAAAACATAAAAGATTTTAAATAATTAGCTAGACTGGTAAAAAAAAATCTAGGATTGTAACAACTTTATATGGAAGATATATACAAAATATATGATATCATTTCCGATTCCCTTCATTATTACATATACTATGTTCTTCAGAACAAAGTGATTATATAAATTCTTTCTAAAGGCATTACACATATACAGAAAACCTTACACAAAATTTGCTAAAGAAAACTACAGATTTTTCTCTACATTTTTATGTATTATTCATACATCCTCTCATTTAAATCACCAAATAGCTATGTTAAGTGCTTGGTTCTGGATAAATCTGACTAGTAAGAGATCCCCACTATTTCAGCTAATTCTTTTCTTTATATATTCACGTTATTCATCTTTAGTTTGGGCAACAATAAATGTGTTTTGGGGTTTTTTTGGTTTTGTTTTGTTTTTAGGTCAGCTCTAAAAAGGAGTGAAGAGGGGTGCCTGGGTGGCTTAGTCGGTTGTAAGTCCAACTCTTAATTTCAGCTCAGGCCATGATTTCACAGTTCACAAGTTTGAACCCTACATCAGGCTTTGCAATGACAGCATGGAGTCTGCTTGAGATTCTCTCTCTTCCCTACCTGTACGTGCCTGCTCTAAGTAAATAAATACAAATTTTAAAAATCATTTTTAAAAAAATAAAAGGAGTGAAGAGATTCAGTTATGGACCTTACAAAATAAATTCCATTCATAGTTTCAACTGTGCCTTAGAGATTACAGATAATCACACTTGTACAAACGCCCCATTTTCTGGTTGGGAAAAAATGAGAATAGTAAAGGACTTGAGGTCATACAGGAATTAAGAAAAAAAAATCTGTAGGCACAGACAATATGCACTATTAAACAACCATCAATGCTGTTAACCAGAAGCCACATGACTGGAGTGGTACTTTAGAAAATAATCTTGGGGCGCCTGGGTGGCTCAGTCGGTTGAGCATCTGACTTCAGCTCAGGTCATGATCTCACAGTCTGTGAGTTCGAGCCCCACGTCAAGCTCTGTGCTGACAGCTCAGAGCCTGGAGCCTGCTTCGGATTCTGTGTCTGCCTCTCCCCTGCTCATGCTCTGTCTCCCTGTCTCAAAAATAAATTAAAAAAACATTTAAAAAATTAAAAAAAAAAAAGATCTTAAGATTCTCTCTCTCCCTCTGCCCCCTCTCCTGCTTGTTCGCCCTTTCTCTAAAATAAATAAATAAATAAATAAATAAATAAATAAATAAATAAATACATACTTTCCAGGTTTAACAGTATATGATTCTAAAGTTTTTATAAGGGAGTTTACTCAGCTATAAATAAAATGCAAGGCCTTTTGTATTCACTGTCCTTCCCTACTTAGTTTACAAATAGTCCCTGTAAATGCTATCATAGATTCTTGTGATTAAAATATTCTCTGAAATTACTTTCTGCTTGTTTTAATCTAAGTAAAAAAAAAAACAAAACAACTCAAAAGAGGTATAATTTAACTATAATTACATTTCACTAGGTACAAAGAATGCTTTTCTTGATTTAACAAGAGGAAGATTTTGATCAGGAAGTCATTAGTATGGCAGCGTCATTAAAGGTTTTAGAGTATGAGGCAGGAAAGGACCTTGACAACTGTTTCCTGGCCTCCAGAAAGGACTGCACTTAAAATTCTTAATCTAAACAAACAAAAGATATATAAATTATGGTGCAAAGAAATACTCTGATAAAGAGTCATATGGTTAGCAGTCTGTCATAGCATGGATGCCTGAACCTCAAAAAGACACCTTTAGCTTAAGATTTTGTAGTATTTTTCATTCCATTTTCATAAAGCAAGAAAAGATGATGAACATATGCAAGAATGCCAGCAATAGCAGTTTCACACGTCCCTTAGTGCCCCCAAAATATAATTAGGTGTAGGTACAAAAAGCAACAAGAAATGTCCAAAAAACTGGTAGTTAGCCTAACATGTTAGCAAGTTAACAAGAATGTCAGAAAATAACAAGATTCCCAACTACTCCAGGAGCACCGGTATCTTAAGTTAAACCAGAGTGAGAACCAGCTAGCTTGGTTGTCAACTCTAGGATAGGTATTATAAAATATTAATTTTAAATTATTTCTTACTATATATTTTATAATATTCTTGTCATTTGCTAAATAAAAACATGTAAAGAGAATAAGTGGATTTAAAAGAAAATAATCTTTGAATAAAATCTACTGCAAAAGAAAATCTTAAAAATGTTTCCACTTCTATTTGCCTGAGAGTGAGGAAGATCAGTAAATTTCAAGTTTAACAGAAAGCCACCTGGAAAAACTACAGGACAAGATTTACTAGTAATTCTCCCTTCCTTTAAACGCCAAGCTACTGTAGGGGCATCTGGGTGGCTCAGTCGGTTAAGCATTCAACTTTGACTCAAGTTATGATCTCACAGTTTGTGAGTTTGAGCCCACATCGGGCCCTCTGCTGTCAGCACAGAGCCCGCTTAGGATCCTCTATCCTCCCTTCTCTCTGCCCTTCCCCTGCTTGTGCTTTCTCTCTCAAAATAAACAAACTTAGAAAAAAAATAATAAACTCAAGTGTATCACTAGGTGAGGGATCTTTTCTCTGAATCTTCTCAGTCTAACAACTTCACTCGGAAAGATGAGTAAGAACTCAGTGCTGTAAGATAGTATACTCAGGATGAGATTTACTGTTCTGCTGCTAGATGAGTTCTAGATTTCTGAGAAAGAAGAATATCCTGCAATGAACAATATACATTTTGCTGATACTTTTTAACTTCTTATATGTGTAAAGAAGCTTTTTCTTATTTAACAAGCAACAAGAATGAGGATAAAAACCACCGCATTTCATTGGAAAATGAAATCCATGTGTGCTTAAATCTAAAACAGAATTGTATATTTGTGCAGCACAACAAAACAATCACATGTTTGGGGTGCCTGGGTGGATCAGTGGGTTAAGCGTCAGACTTCGGCTTAGGTCATGGTCTCGTGGTTTCTGAGTTTGAGCCCCATATCCAGCTCTGCTTCAGATTCTGTGTCCCTCTCTCTCTCTACCCCTTCCCCACTCACACTCTGTCTCTCTCCCAAAAATAAACAAACATTAAAATAAATAAAAATAAATTAAAAAAACAAGCACATTTCACACTGAAAGGATAAAGTCCATTCTTCCATCTTAGTTATAAAAACATTTTGGGTGCTTTGGTGGCTCAGTCAGTTAGCATCTGGCTCTTAGTTTCCACTCAGGTCATGATCTCACACTTCATGGGTTCCAGCCCCACAATGGGCTCTGAGCTGATGGTGCAGAGCCTTCTTGGGATTCTCTCTCTCTCCCCCCCCATCTCTGCCTGTCCCCTGCTCGTGCTCTCTCTCTCTCTCAATAAATATAAATTTAAAAACTTTTAAAATTTACTTAAGAAAACATTTTAATGCTTGCATAGATCAAAGAAAGAGATCAAGAAACCAATGCAAGTACATAATGATTGCTAGATTCACATTACAGTTTGATGTTATTCCATAAGAAAAAATTTTAAAGCCTCTTATAAAACTGTATCTTAGGTTATATTCTTATTCATAGTATTTTGATTTATGGTTTTAATAGCCTTACTATTCGATATTGTAAATTTTTTATATTGTACATAGTAATCAAAATCAATTAAATCAGGGCTACTGACTGCCTCAGTTGGAAAAGCATGTAATTCTTGATCTCAGGGTCATGAGTTTGAACCCCACAATGGGTGCAGGGATTACTCAAAAAAATAAACTTAAAAAAAATCAATTAAATCTCCTGAACCTACCTTTGGAAAAATTAAATCTCATTTTGGCATAAACATCATTTAACAGAAATTTCTTTTGTTTGCCTTATGAGTCTTTTAACTGAACCTTTTATTCTGAAATAATTGTAGATTCACAGGAAGTTGCAAAAATAATACAGAAAGGTTACATGTACCCTTCATCAA
Source organism: Lynx canadensis (assembly GCF_007474595.2). Lineage (NCBI taxonomy): Eukaryota > Metazoa > Chordata > Mammalia > Carnivora > Felidae > Lynx > Lynx canadensis. The sequence goes on from NC_044305.1 coordinate 113,876,316, forward strand.
GCTTCCTCTAATGGTACCATGTCATAGAACTATCAAAACCAGGACACTGACATTGGTATAGTCTGCAGACCTTATTCAGGTTTTACCAGTTTTATATGCACATATTCGTGTATTGTATATAGTTCTGTGCAATTTTATCACCTTTATAGATGTATATAATACCTTATGAATTTAAAATATATGAAAATAAATAGTTTAATTATTTTAAATGGTAAACTTTGCTTGACCACCTTTTTTCTCCCCATGAATGGCTGGCTAAAAAGTCATTTTCAGAGCACCTGGGTGGCTCATTCATTTAAGGATTTGACTTCAGCTTAAGTCATGATCTCACAGTTTGTGGGTTCAAGCCCCGCGTTGGGCTCTGTGCTAACAGCTCAGAGTCTGAAGCCTGTTTCGGATTCTGTGTCTCCCTCTCTCCGTCTCTGCCCCCCCCCCCCGACTCATTCTCTAGGTCTCAAAAATAAATAAATGTTTAAAAATGTTTTCAATAAAATAAATTTAAAAAATTTTTAAAAAGTCAGTTTCAACTTTCTTAATATTTTAATGTTTACCTTATTTCTGACACAGAGAGAGAAAGAGAGACAGAACATGAGCAGTGGAGGGGCAGAGAGAAGGAGACACAGAATCCAAAGCAGGCTCCAGGCTCTGAGCTGTCAGCACAGAGTCCAACACGGGGCTCGAAGTCACAAACTGTGAGATCATGACCTGAGCCAAAGTCGGCCGCTTAACCAACTGAGCCACCCAGGTGACCCTCAACTTTCAAACAGGGAAGAGAAGCTATTCTTGCACACCCATTATATGCCATGTATTACACTTCATTAGCCTATTGTATACTTGTGATAATATCTACATGGATATGATTTTTTTGTTAAAGTAGAAAGTTTTTAGAAAAAAGAAACTAACAATTCCTTTGTCTACACTACTAACTTGTATCAAACGTAATATCCTTTCTGGGGAGGGGGATCTTCACACAAAGAGTAGGCTAAACGTTTGGCCACCTTGACAAAAAATTATCATTTACTCATGGGCTCCTGGGTGGCTAGTTGGTTAAGTGTCCGACTCTTGGTTTCAACTCGGGTCATGATCTCACAGTATGTGAGCTTAAGCCCCACGTCGAGGTCTATGCTGACAGCGAGGAGCCTGCTTGGGATTCTCTCTCCCCACCTCTCTCTGCCCCTCCCCTGCTCACGCTGCCTCTGTCTCTCTCAAATAAATATATAAATAAACTAAAAGAATTATCATTTACTCAAAAGAACACTGATAATAATTATTGGATTATTATGTCTACAACTTAGTGATTACAATAATGTACTATAAGTTGTAGATAGTATGATTCCTATATAGGAGTGTCTTAGCCTGTTCAGGCTGCCATAACAAAAAGACCATAGTCTGGGTGCCTTATAAACAATAGAAATGGATTTCTCACAATTCTAGAGGCTGGAAGTCTAAGATCCGGGTGCCAACAGAATCAAGTAAGGGCTCTCTTCTGCCTTACAGACTTTTCCTTGTACCCACATACAGGAGTGGGGAGTAATAGGGAGCTCTGTGGAATCTTTTATTAAGAGCACTATTCCCATTTATCAGGGTTCCACCCTTATAACCTAAGTACCTTCCCCAAATCCCCACCTAATACTATTACATTGGGCATTTCCTAATATAATGAATTATATGGGCATTTCAATATAATGAATTTTAGGGAGACCCAAACATTCAGACCGTAACTGGGGGTAAGAAGACTGAAGAAGGCTGAGCTCAAAAAGCAAAAATTGGGGGCGCCTGGGTGGCGCAGTCGGTTGAGCGTCCGACTTCAGCCAGGTCACGATCTCGCGGTCCGTGAGTTCCAGCCCCGCGTCGGGCTCTGGGCTGATGGCTCAGAGCCTGGAGCCTGTTTCCGGTTCTGTGTCTCCCTCTCTCTCTGCCCCTCCCCCATTCATGCTCTGTCTCTCTCTGTCCCAAAAATAAATAAACGTTGAAAAAAAAAAAAAAAAAAGCAAAAATTGAACCCAGTCTTCCTATATCAACTTATATAATCAACTATCAGCTTAATGTTTCTTTTTAACTATGTCAAAAGCACCTAAAATTCAATATTCCAAAACTACATTCTTGATATCTAAGGTCTTCCTCTAGTTTCTTCTTTCAGTAAATGATACCATTATCCATCCAGCTGGATAAACTGGAAGTTCAATTATCCTCAACAATTTCCTTCATTCACATGCTCCCTGCTCCATCCAATCCACCATTAAATTGTTACTTTCACCTCTAAATATTTTTGAACCTGCCCACTGTTCTCCATTTCTACTCCCAGCACAAGCTATAGAAAACTGTGACTCCTGCCTGCATGACTATAATGGTCTACTAACTGCTTTCTCCCTAGTCACTCGTGTCTTTGTCTTCTTCCAATCCATTCTCTGAATTGTAGCCAGAAGATTTTTTTAAAAAATAATTTTTAATGTTTATTTATTTTTGCGAGAGAGACAGAGAGCAAGTGGGGGAGGGGCAGAGAGAGAGGGAGACACAGAATCCAAAGCAGGCTCCAGGCTCTGAGCTGTCAGCATGGAGCCAGATGCAGGGCTCGAACTCACAAACTGCAAGATCATGACCTAAGCTGAAGTCAGACGCTTAACTGACTGAGCCACCCAGGCGCCCTGCCAGAAGATTCTTTGTAAAATGCAATTCCTTCACTCTCCTGGTTAAAATCCTTCAGTGGCCTTCCATGGCTTTTTTTAGCTCATGTCCAAAAATCTCTATGCACCCTGCCTACTTCCCCAGAACAATTTTCTGCCCTTCCCCATCTGTGCTCTGGCCATACTAAGCCTCTCAGTTCTTTGAATGAACCAGGATCCCCTTTATCTCAGAAACTTTGTACCAAGCTGTTTTCTCCAACATCACATAATTAAATGCCACCCATTCTTCAGTTCTCATATACTTGCTTCAGGAAATTTTCCTTCATCTCCCAGACTAGATTCCTTTCATAGTCCTCTGGACTTTTCCTTCACAGCGTTTATAATAATATATTTGTGTGATTATTTGATTAATGTCTGTAAGTTCCATGATGGCAAGAACTAAGTGTTTTTGTTGTAGTTTTGTTTTGAACGTATCTCCCCAATACTTATAACAATGCCTGACCTATATGGTAGGCAACTAACAAATATGTAGTTCAACAAATGTTGAGTTAATTAATGAATGGAAGGGAAAATAGCTCCATAGAGTTTAAATCAATAAATGACATTAAAAGCTTTTAATAAAGCAAACATACAAAATTGGACTTGTATTTTGGAAACATAATCTTGGTCGCACAATGGAAGACTGATTTAACAGGGGAGAGATTTGCACAGGGGAGTATGGTCAGGAGGCTACGGTATAGATGAGAAATGGTAAGAGCTCAAACTAAGGCAGTGTCAGTAGAGGAGGAAGAATAGATTCATTATACAGTTATTCTGGAGCTAGTCTGAAATAGTTGATGACCAACTCAATATTGAAAAAGTGAAAGAAGAGACTAGAGACAAGTTTCTGCCCTTTGGCAAGAGGAACTATATCACAAACATTAAGTCACTTTCACTTTAGTACCTTCCCTGTTTTCAATATTAATCAATTAATCTATCAATAAATATTTATGAATTACTTAGCTTATTTCTTTAATGCCCTGACAGTGATATAAAAAAAGTGAGATACTTTGAGGAGTTTTTGTTTGTTTGTTTTTACTTTGAGGAGTTTACAATCTAATTGATAGTACTATATATCCAAACAATGGAACATTATTCATCCAGAAAAGGGAACAGTTACTAATACAAGCTGCAACATGGATGAAACTTAAAAACATTACTTTGAGTACTGAGTAAAAGACACCAGACAAAAAAAGTCACATATTATCCCACTTACATGAATGTCCAGAATAGGCAAACCTATAGGGACACAAAGTGAATTAGTGGTTGCCAGAGGCTGGGAGACAATGGAGAATAACTAAAAATAGGTATAGGTTTGCTTTTTTGAAGTGATGAAATGTTCTAGGGTTAGACAGTGGTGGTGGATGCACAACTTTTTTTTTTTTTTTTACCTTTATTTATTTTTGAGACAGAGAGAGACAGAGCATGAACGGGGGAGGGTCAGAGAGAGAGGGAGACACAGAATCTGAAACAGGCTCCAGGCTCTGAGCAGTCAGCACAGAGCCCGACGCGGGGCTCGAACCCACATACCGCGAGATCGTGACCTGAGCCGAAGTCGGCCGCTTAACCGACTGAGCCACCCAGGCGCCCCACAACTTTATAAATAAACTAAAAACCACTGAATTGTATGCTTTCAAAGGGTGAAGTTTATGGTATATAAATTATATCTCAACTTAAAAATCTAATTTAGATAGCATGTAACATAAGACCCTATTAGTACTGTAAAACACGCTCTTCTGTAGGTAAATGACAATGCAAATTGCCAAGTGATCACAGGTGCCAAAGGAGTAAATAGGCCTAAGTTACTAGAGAGGTGGTCAGGAAGACTATGTAGAGGTAGAACCTGAATTTGGCTATGAGGGATAATGGGATCAGCAGTGAGGGAATGAGAAGAGAAATCATTCCAACGAAAAGAAATGGCAGGGAGAAAGGCATAGAAGCTGCAGGCTTCTGTTAGGCAGAGTTTATCTCCAAAAGCTGCAGAAGATAGAGTGGGGACAAATTGTTAAGAGTATAAAATATCAAGTAAAAATCAAACTTGTCTTTAGAAGTTAAGTGTTTCTTTATGCATATTCTGCAGAATCTGGATCCTGTGACATGCTCTTCACAAAAGGCTTTTGGTGTTCACTGAGTTTGGAAAATCCTGTATACTACAACCCCCACTTGAGTTTAAAAATTTTTTTTAAATTTATTTTTCGAGAGAGAGAGAGAGAGCAAGCAGGGAGGGACAGAGAGAGAAGGAGAGAGAAAATCCAAAGCAGGCGCCACACTGTCAGTGCAGAGGCCATCACATGGTCGATCTCACAAACCGTGAGATCATGATCTAAGCCAAAATCACGAGTTGAATGCTTAACTGACTGAGCTACTTAGGTGCCCCAAAGGCTCTGGGAGTTCTACATTAAGGAAACTCGTTTACCTTAGGTTAACACATCATTTGTCATGTGTCAAATTTATGTTGTCATGGAACCTTCCCCCCTGGGCAACACTGCTGAAGATGGAAGGAAGCAAGCAAAATGCCAAAGAGTAGGGATTCTGGATTCTGAGGAAATAGGAAATAACAGAGATAGTATGGCTGTGAAAATTTTACTTAAAAATTTAATTTAAAATCCTGTAATTTAGGAGGGGACCTGTGATGGTAGAGGTGTAACAAACAGAGAAGACAGAGAAAATGCTAGAGAGAAAAAGTGAAGAGAAAGAAAAGTTCCACAAAAGGCAAGAAGATATGGGCATAAAAGCACTAGTAGAGGGTTATCCTTTTAGAAAAGAGGAAAGAAACCTTTTCTTTAAGATTTGCAGGGAAGATGAATGTTTCCATATAGATACAAAGATACTTAGAGGTACAAAAATATGAAGATGAGAAAATGTCTATCCGGTGGCTTACATCATCTTTCTTGCTTAGTTGTCTGTGTTCATGACTTTCCAACTACTTGTTTAATTCTGTTGAATTAGTACTGGCTTCAGTTTTAGAAGCACAACACCTTTATCTTAATCAAAAAGTATCACATGGTCATTCATTCATCATTGACTGAATTCCTGCTATATGCTGGGCTCAGTGCTAGGCAGTGGGTATGAGAAAAGCACAGCTTCTAACCCTGAGAAGCTCATGGTCTAAATCAGCATTGTTTTAGGTCTGTGAAGATTAATAACTATAAGACATGGACAGCCTCCAGCATGTATTGTACTGGCACAGTTCTTAAGTGAATGCTCTTTCCCCTTTCAACTGGAAGAACGCCTACTTATCCTCCAAAATATACCTGATCTGTCCCCGAATACTTCCTTGATCCTTTCCTGCAGTTAACCACTTCCTCCTTTGAACAATACTTTCACAGCATTTCCCATAGCATTTATTATGTACAATGAAATTTATCTCTTATTAGACCATTTCTTGGTGCCAGGGACTTCCTCATATGCAGACCCTTACACATGGAGGCACTTATTCCATCCTATATATATAAAACATTATCTATCCTTCAAAGTTAGGCAAATTATCATCTCCATTAAACTGTCCGTGATCTTACAGCTAGAAAAAATTTCCTCGTCTTCTAATCATTCATAACATTCTTTTTTAAAAAATTTTTTTAAACATTTATTTATTTTTGAGACATAATCGTTCATAACATTCTAAATCAGTGCTTCTCAAGCTTTAATGTGCATATGAATCACAGCAGGATCTTATTAAAATGCAAATTATGATTAAGGCAGACTCTGTTACTAAGTGCTCAGGATATAAACCAGGCAAAGAATTACTTATTTATACTGATACGAAATAAAGTCAAAGGATCTCTAAAAACTTCTATACTACACTTTACATATACATAATGGTATCATTACACTGTTGCATTTATACACATGCATTTCAGTACTGCTTTTGGATATAGTTTTATACCATAGACTTGAATGATTCAGCCTGGGTTTCACTACTCATTTATTGGCTGATTCACACATAGCTCATGCGTTTTTAACTTGTACTTATGGAACTTGCTTTTATACACATTATTTTAAATAACTCACATTATGTATGCTATTCACTAAAAATTTTTCATTAAAAAAATTTTTTTTAAATAAGTAATCTCTGCACCCAACATGGGGCTCAAACTCACAACCCCGAGGTCTAGAGTAGCATGCTCTATGATTCAGCCAGCCAGCGTCCCTGCTTTTCATTTTATAGAAGACAATATGGAAGTTTATAGAAACTCTGTAACTCGCCCGATATCACATCACTACTATAAGGCTCAGGACTTTAACTGAAGTCTGCTGGCTCTAAATCCAGCAGTTTTTTAGTTACACTATACAAAATGTGCTAAGTTTTATAGTCCCAAGTATCAATGTCATAGGAGATAAAAGAAAGGAAGAATCATTTATCCCTTCAACAATTATTTTCTGATGTTTATAGTCTGGATTCTGTGGCAGGTGCTGGGACACAGAAACAATCAGGGAAGTCTGTTTCTGACGGACAGTTAAGCAAGGTTTCCCCAAGGAATGAGCATGCCAGTTCAGTGTTAATTCTCAACTTCAGGTAAGGAGCAGAAAGGCATTCGAAGCCTGGGGACTAGGATATGTATAGGTGTGGAGACAAACACTGAGTGAGGCACATTTTAGAACAAAGGATATGTGTGCATAAATAGTATAGATAGGTATCATTAAGAAAGACCTGGACACGGGGCGCCTGGGTGGCGCAGTCGGTTAAGCGTCCGACTTCAGCCAGGTCACGATCTCGCGGTCCGTGAGTTCGAGCCCCGCGTCGGGCTCTGGGCTGATGGCTCAGAGCCTGGAGCCTGTTTCCGATTCTATGTCTCCCTCTCTCTCTGCCCCTCCCCCGTTCATGCTCTGTCTCTCTCTGTCCCAAAAATAAATAAACGTTAAAAAAAAAAAAAATTAAAAAAAAAAAAAAAAAAAGAAAGACCTGGACAGAATCTAGAAGGAAGGTACACTGAAAATACTCATGGTTAGAGAAAAGGCAGGAAAAGGGAGAAGAAAGAAATTACATAATATGCTTAAGAACCAGGGAAAAGACCTGGAGTTACAGAGTCAAATTTTCATGTTAGAGAACAATAAAAACTAAGTGTGGGGCCAGTTAATAGTGAAAAGTAAGCAGCAGCAGCATTGCTAACATGTACCAAGCTCTTAACTCCACCAGATACGGTACTAAGTGCTGTGCATTTGCAAAATATTTGAGCACTGTGTATTAATTCCCATTTTGTATATGAGAAAGTTGAAACTAAGAGAGGCTAAATGACTTGGGCAATATCATATAGACAGTAACTGGCAAAACCAGGATGCAAACCCAGGACTCTTAACACTATTCTTCAGATACACTATTCAATTTATAAAAATATTTAAGAAAGCAGCATCACAATTTCACTAGCTCTTAATTCAGATCTTTCATGCAGAGGTTACTGAACTTCTCTAAGCCTCATTTTCATGACAAAATACAAGAATAATGAAGCTCAGCAGAATTCTTATAAAGATCAAACAAGTTATTTGCTTAAAATACTCTATAAATTTAAACTATACAATGTTATATGCCTGAGGGTATTATTAGACATATATCTATCCTTGTCTATACATCCTCGGTATACAGGAAGCATAGGTATCCTTAAAAGGCTAAATGGAGAAGTTCGAATAAACCTTATATCCATTAGGTTTACTTATTTCAGGCTTCTTGGTTTCGTGTACAGAGTCAGAGGGTTTGCTTGTTATATCGTTGTTAGATTTCTTAGGTGTATTTAAGAGAGGTTATTCCAGGGGTGCCCGGGTGGCTCAGTCGGTTGAGCGTTCGGCTCCGGTCATGATCTCGCGGTCTGTGGGTTCAAGTCCCGCGTCGGGCTCTGTGCTGACAGCTCAGAGCCTGGAGCATGTTTCGGATTCTATGTCTCCCTCTTCCTCTGACCCTCCCCTGTTCATGCTCTCTCTCTCTCTCTCTCTCTCTCTCAGTCTCAAAAATAAATGTTAAAAAAAAAAAGAGAGAGAGAGGTTATTCCTGGGGGCAGGGGAGGATAGGAAACATATATACATAAATACACGAGTTTGAACAAGAATTCAAAATTTTTGAACAATTCAAAAGGCCATGTTTTTAAAGTCTGGAAAATTAAATTTGATATTCCTCCCGAAGCACTATGCTACCAAGTATAGATTAAACAAATCGAAATCTTTTGGGTTGCTGTATTTCACCAAATATTCATATTAGCTTTATTTATTTATTTATTTATTTATTTAGAAAAAATTTTTAAATGTTTATTTATTTTTGAGAGAGACAGAGACAGAATGCGAGTGGGTTAGGGGCAGAGAGAGAGAGAGAGAGGGAGACACAGAAGCTGAAGCAGGCTCCAGGCTCTGAGCTGTCAGCACAGAGCCGGATGTGGGGCTCCAACTCACAAGCTGTGAGATCATGACCTGAGCTGAAGTCAGATGCTCAACCGACTGAGCCACCCAGGTGCCCCTATTCATATTAGCTTTAAAATAAATGTATCAGCTATGTTCTCCACGATAAATAAAAATTTTATTTTCCATTTTAAGTTACGACCAAAACTACAATATTATTTTTTAAACAACGCCACTGAGAAATCAAAACAAGGAAAACAAAACAAAGGAAAATAAGCTATACTAACTGATGCACTATGAAATCAGATTTCTGAGCAAACGTTAGGCTCTCTAGATTGAAATTTCTACAGCTTTATGCATACTTTTTTTTTTCATATAGGGCAGTAAGTCTAGTCGTTGGCAAATAATTGGTGTATACAGTCTAATAAAATTAAAATTCGAAACCGACTAGCAGAGAAAGAGTCAGGTCAGAAAGAGTCTGGTAAGGAACAGAGAAAAGGAGGAAAAACTTTCCTACGATGTAGAAAAAGAAAAATCTCTCCGGCACAACGGCTTCCTCACAACAGCACAAGGAAATACGTAGATGCCCTTGGGGACACCTAACTGTATTACAAGAACTTCCAAACACACTTGGGCCCGCTTCTCTGAATATTGAGGTCAAACACTACACAACAGGAGGAAAACTGGGACGTAGGCAGGATATCGGTGTCCATACAAAACACGAACTCCTCTAAGAAGTTTGTATTCGCAGTGCCGAATCTAACATCGGCATAAAGTTCTCTCTCGGTAAATAAGAGAGGAACACAGATCTCCTACCTCGTTTTCATTCTTTCACACCCACCCTCGCCAACTGGACCACTCCTTTTTTGATTAACAGCAAGTCATTGCAGAAATAAAATCTTACGGTTCCGTGGGCCCCGCTGAGGTATGGGGAGAGCCAGAAGCCAAGTGAGTAATTTGGGACGCCTTCCCAAAGCCCTCCGTCCACTCAGGCCCCCTCGGAAGGCCGGGCAGGCGCAGAGGGCTCGAGTCCCCACCCGGCCGCAACCGCCTCGGCACCACAAAGAGCCCACCGCGTCGCACCCCGCGTCCACCTGGGGCTCAGGCTCACCTTCCGCGTCTGCCGAAGAGACAAAGGTGAAGTCCCCGTTCGAGGGGGAATACGCCGGGGGTGGGCCCGGCGGCTGCATCTCGCGGCCCCTCCGAGCCGGCGGCGGTGGAGGAGGCTGCGGCTGGGCCCAGGCCCCAAGGCGGCCGCGACACCGGCCCGCACGCGCGCCCTACAGTGAGGCCCGCGAGCCGGGAGGTGCAAGCCGGGAGCGAGGCCGGAGACGAGCTGCCCCGGAGTCTGCCCCACCAAAGTCTCTTAGGTGGCGGCCGCCCAAACACCACGACGCCGGCGCCCTGACAGGACCATAACAGTGACAGCGCCCCTTGGATTGGCTCTTTGTAATGTGCTCTCCCATTGGCTCCTGGAGGAAGGTTCCGATTGGGTCTCCCCATTGTTGATTCCGGAAGTTGACCCAAGGACAGGAAGTTCACTTCTAATTGGTGGGACCTCTAGGTTTCCCCAGCCTTCTTGGCTGCTATTTTTTACTTGACGTGTCTTCTCTGGTGGCTTTTCTTTATTTCTTTCGTCCGTTTTTGTTAACTGGACAAATTCTAAAAAACTTTTAGAGGTAGGAACATTTCTGGAGGTCTAGGATCCCCAGATTGCGTTGTCTTTAGTCATTAAGTAATTGTAATAACGTTTTGACTGAATTATATATCATCCCTGAGAGTCATGTGTGAAAGGAAGGGGGCTGGACTGGATAATAAAAAAGAAGATAAGTTGTAAATTGCTACCTAGAAACTAGGGCTGTCATCTAGACACACTTGTGTATTTATGAGAGAGACAACTGAGGCCAGAAAAGATAAGTACCCTAATGGAGGGTACTCAAATCTCCTGACTTCTAGTTCAGGGCTCTATTCGCTACAAGGCCCTGTCTGTTGATACACTTATCAAAGTTTACAAACTCATCTAGGTTTTTTGTTTGGTTTGTTTTATTTTAGAGAGAGTGGGAGGGTAGGAGGGACAGGGGCGAGGGGGTTAGAGAGAGAGAGAAAGAGAGAGAGAATCCCAAGCAGACTCTATGCACAGAGGGTGATGTGGGGCTCGATTTCAGGAATTGTGAGATCATGACCTGAGTGAAAATCAAGAGTCCCACACTCAAGGGACTGAGCCACCCAGGTGCCCCACCCACTGAGGTTCTTAAATCTTTAAATACATATACTTAAATTTAATGTCCAAGCTACATAACCATGGCTTCCAATTTAGAAGGAGAGGGTTTGAGGATATATCATGAGACAGACTTGCAGAGATGCATGATGCATAAGCAGTAGAGCAATGGGAAGGTATGGCCATTAATGTGTCAAAAGGAATATTGATACTTTTTGCATAGGAGGTAACAAGTTGGTACTTAAAGGATGAGCAAAAACTTGCTGGCAAAGAGGATGGGTTGTGGGGCGGGGCGGGGGGGAATGTGCTGTCAGCTTGGGTCAGAACATTCCAGAGACCATTTAATGGACTTGGGAAACTGGAAGTCATTTAGTTTACTTGGAGCTTACATTTCATAGGAGAGAATGGGTACAGATGAGATTGCATGAATAGGTAAAGAAGAAATCATGAATAATCTTACCTGCTATTCAAAGGATTAGCTTTTCTTCATGGAAGTATTGGAGGAACCATTAAAGGAGTTAGAGCAAAGGAATAACATATCAGAGATCCTTGTTAGAATTATTACTTAAAATATCCACAGTAGTAAGTATTTTGACTTGAAGAGCAGAGACTTTTTTTTTTTTTTTAGTTTATTCATTTCTGCAAGTGAGAGAGAGTGGGGGAGGGGCAGAGAGAGAGGGAGAGAGAGAATCCCAGGCAGGCTCTGCACTGTCAGCTCAGAGCCCAATGCAGGGCTCGAACCTACAAACCATGAGATCATGACCTGAACCAAAACCAAGAGTCAGACACTTAACTAAGCCACCTAGGCACACCTGGAGATCAGAGACTTCTATGAGACTTGCAGAAATATAAGTAAATTGTGGATGAGGGTTGCAACATTGGGGATGGAAAAGAGGAAGCCCATATGAGACATATTAAGTTTAGGAATCCACAGGACTTAGTGATCAAGGAGAAGAGATGTGGAATGAAGAAAAGGAAAGAGCCTAGCGTGACTTCATGTTTCTTGCTTAGGTGGTTGGAAGTGTTATTTATTAAGTGAGTAAATAAAAGAGGACCTGGTTTGGGGATAAGGGAAAGTTTTGAACAACCTGCACTAGAACATGCAGGTTGAGCTGTCTAGTTATTCTTTGGTAATAAGGACCCCGTGCACAGTGTAGCATTGTAGTTATCAATGTATGGTTGGTAATTGCATCTATGAATACAGAAGAGATTTCCCAGTAAGAGTGTAGTGAGTGAGAGAAGAGTGCCAAGAGTGATACTCTCCGGAACACCAATATTTAAAGGCAATCTAGGAGGGCATTGGGTTACAAAGGAGGTGAGATGAGTTGCAGTTTAAAATAGGATGGTCAGGATAGGCAAAATTGGGAAAGTCACATTTGAGCAAGGATTTGAAGGATGTGATCATTTGTACTGGGTCCACTCAGTTAAGTTGGAACTATGATTCCTATAATCCATTTTCCCATATGCCTTTAGGCTAGAGTTTCTCAAAAGAAGAGTTTGCACAAGATTTGTAAGGTAGAAATGAAGCAGTAGCCATTGGACTCAGTAGGTTAAGCCTCCAACTTTCGCTCAGGTCATGATCTCATGGTTTACAGGTTCAAGCCCTGGGTCGGGCTCTGTGCTGACAGCTAAGAGTCTGGAGCCTGCTTCGGATTCTGTGTCTCCCTCTCTCTCTGTTCCTCCCCTGCTCATTCTCTGTCTCTCAAAAATAAATAAATGTTAAAAAAATTAAAAAATAAATAAAAATGTCTACAAGGAAGGAAAAAAAAACACTCAACAATTGCAACAGAAGAGCAGTTCCTCATTCTGATGATGGACATATGTGGTAGACAGAATAATGACCCCCAAAGATGTCCAGTCCTAATACCCAGAACCTCTGACTATGTTATGTTACATGGCAAAGGATAATTAAGACTGCAGATGGAATCTTTGCTACTAGTGTTAACAAAGGTCTTTAATGTGATATGAAAAGCACAAATCATAAAAGAAATGGTGACTTGAACTTCACAAAATTTAAAAACTGCTGAAGACATTAAGTCAATGAAAAGACAAACCACAGACTGGGAGGAAATATTCACTATCCATATATCTGACAAATGATTTGTCTTTAGAATACTTAGATAATTTTTATAAATCATTGTCATTAAAACATGGAAGAAAAATTCACAGATATATTTCATGAAAGAAGATATTCATTTGGCCAATAAGCACATTAAGGGCGCCCAACATCATTAGTCACAATGGAAATGGAAATTATCACCACAATGAGAAACCACTGCAGACTCATTAGAATAGCTACATTTAACAGGACTGATAATACTAAGCATTGGAGAGGTTGTGGACCAACTGGAACTCTTAACACATAAGGACAACTGTTCGGCAGTTTTTAAAAATTTTTTTTAATGTTCATTTATTTTTGAGACAGACAGAGAGAGAGAGAGAGAGCTGGGGAGGGGCAGATAGAAAGGGAGACACAGAATCCCAAGCAGGCTCCAGGCTCTGAGCTGTCAGCACACAGTCCAACATGGGGCATGAACTCACAAACCGTGAGATCATGACCCAAACTAAAATCGGAGACTTAACCGACTGAGCCACCCAGGTTCCCCTGCCCCTCCTTTATAAGGACATTTGTGATCACATTTAGAACTCATCCAGATAATCCAGGATTAGGTCCCCATCTCAAGATCCACATCTACAAAAATACAACATTTACGATCTCCAGGGGTTAAGACCTGATACATTTGGGTGGCCCACTATGACCACATTTCTACGTTTCCCCTTTTTATCCTGTATTATATAATTTGTTATTAAAAAGCAATATGAGTTTATTACAGAAAATTAGAATATACAGATAAGCAAGCAAAGAAGAAAAATTTTAATTACCATAATCCTACCTCCCCCCAGATTATTTATAGAGTTCTTTCTCCATGAACATACATTTACATTAAAATTTAGGGGGTGCCTGGGTGACTCAGTTGGTTAAGCATCCGACTTTGGCTCAGGTCATGATCTCGTGGTTCTTGAGTTCAAGCTCTGCACCCAAGTCTCTGCTGTCAGCATACAGCCTGCTTCAGATCCTCTGTCCCCCTTTCTCTGCCCCTAGCCTGCACTCTCTCCCTCTCTCTCTCTCTCAAAAATAAATATACACACACAAAAAATTTAAAACCCAGCCAGTAGCACAGCCCTTGATCTCACATCAGAAAAACCCAGCTCACAAGCTGGAAAAGACTGCTGTTACTCCCATAGAAAACCCAATATGCAGAAAATGATTTAGGGGACAACTTAGATATCCCCCTCTGTCAGGTGAACGTCAGAGTGCTCTTTTTGAACTAGGCAGTTAAGGAACATAAAAAGTTCATGGTAGTTTGTGCAAAGATAGAGGAAAGATTACACAAGAGTGTCCTTTTCAAGAGAACTTCCGGGAGATTTCTCCATTTCCAGAGCTGAATGTCAACTGGCTTCCTGGAGTCTGTGATCACAAGGTTTGAACGTGTGTGTGTCAGTGGAACCTGTGGCTCTTCACATTCAGGAGAATGTCCCATGCATCCATTTGCTCTGTGCTAATGTTGCCCAGGACCCTGATGACCGAGAATATACATGTGCTAGAAGTCTGCTGGGATCCATGGCACGGGTGGCTGTGACTGCAATAGCAATATGCTTTAGCCAACCCAACTGGCTCATTTAATTTCTCTCTCACTCATTTAATCATAAAAATTAGTATGTATTAAATGTTCAAAAACACTTTGCTTCATTTTAGCTATAGAATAAATAAACCAACAGAAGTAAGACTGATGTGTTGTGAATAATGAGTATAGTGTCTCATGAGTAATTCCTTTCCTGATGCGAATTTCTAGCTATTGTGCCTTTAAGGTTCACGGTCAGCTTCTTTCCCTTGCTACTTCTACTTCCTCTCATCTTCCCTCTCTGAACTGGTAGTTTTGGTATCCAAACCATTCTTACTACACTTTGGAAAAAAAAAAAAAAGGAACTTATGTTGGCCCTTCTCTTACAATCCCCTACCACAGGGGCAGGGAGACATTCAACCCACACAACACTTTACGTGAAACGGGAAGCTAATAAGAAGAAACTTTATTTTGAAAGCCTCTTTTGATACACCAAGAAGAGGGCAACTGGATTGCTCAGCCAGGTAATGTGGGGAGAGAGAAGGGGGTTTTAGGTGGGTTTCAGAATCAAATACTAAACTGTGGGTTTACATTCAATTAAAGCTTGGGTGTGGGGATATAAAAAGCTTACCACTGAAGAATGTGTTTTTGCATGGCTGGATTTGACTGCTGGGAAACTTTTAGGGGTGTTAGCCTGGTCTGCTGGGGTGTCATGAGATTACTTGGAATTGATGTTAAATGCACATTAAGTCAGAGAGGTGTGTTTTTCTATGAGACAAAGTGAAGGAAAGGACTTTGAAAAATACTTGTTGGACTTATAGAAAGGAAACCTACTCTTTTTCCTAAAAGTGTTGTTAGAGTCATAGGTCAGAACTGAAAAGGCCTGGGCGTGGGGGAGCTATGTAGTCCCTTCAGCCTCTGAATTCCTGACAAGAAAGCTGATATCTGGAGAGAGAAGTGAAGGAAACTGCTGTTCACAGGACATCTATTATTGACAGTACTGACAGGGTCTCTACATACTTTCTCTCAGTTAATCCTTACAACCCTAGTTTAGAGAGGTGGAAACTGGCAGAGAGTTTAAATGACTGCTTCGGGGTGCCTGGTTGGCTCAGTTGGTTAAGTGACCTACTCTTGATTTTGGCTCAGGTCATGATCTCACTGTTCGTGGGTTTGAGCCCTGCATCAGGCTGCTTAGAATTCTCTCTCTCTTAAAATAAATAAACTTTTAAAAAAAAGATAGAACCACGTCTCCTGTCACTCCTTAAAAGTTGGGCAAACTTCTCTGCTGTCTTATAGTCTGTTCAGGCCACCATCAGAGAATACCACAGAAACAGAAAGCATTTTACTCACAGTTCTTGAGGCTACAGTTCAAGATCAAAGTGTCAGAAGTTTTGGTTTCTCCTGAAACCTTCGTTTTCAAAAAAAAATTTTTTTAATATTTATTTTTGAGAGAGAGACAGAGCATGAGTGGGAGAGGGGCAGAGAGAGAAAGGGAGACACAGAATCCAAAGCAGGCCCCAGGCTCTGAGCTGTCAGCTCGGAGCTCCTCACGGGGCTCGAACCCACAGACCGCAAGATCATAACCTGAGCCAAAGTCAGATGCTTAACCAACTGAGCCACCCAGGTGTCACCTGAAACCTTGGTTTTCGGACGGCTGCCTTCTCACTGTGTCCTCACATGTTCTCCACTGGGCAAGAATCCCTGGGGTCTCTCTTTGCATGTACAAATCTTACCTTCTTATAGGACCCCAGTCAGATTGGATTAGGGCCCACCCTCATTTTAACTTAATTACCTCTTTACAGGCCATATTTCCAAATAGCCATAGAGTGAGTACTGGGGGTTAGAGCTTCAACATATGGATTTTGGGGAACATAATTCAGCTACAACACTAATAGTAAGAATAATTTCTAGTATCCAAACTGAATATGAATTTTTGGCAACTTCAGAATCAGCTTAGCAATTTTAATTTTAATTCATTATTTTAGCAGACAAAGTGACTGATGGCCAACTCAGGGACTAGCTTATTGTGTTTACATGTGAATACAAGGATCTTCTTGGTTCCTTCCTCTATCTTCTCCCTCTTGTCTTTTCTCACTGAACTCTGCTTAGTCAGTGGAGGTCTGATACCTCCAAGACCCATACCTTTTTTGTGGGGGTAGAAAGGGAGGGAAGAAACTATAGTAGCTCCTGTTTACTGAGTCTTTTCTGTGTACTAAGGCCTCCCAGCTTAACAGTGGTAGAGCTGGAATCTGCACTCAGTCCTGACACCAAAATAGGCCCTTGCTCACACTCACGTGCTATCCTCATCCTTGCTTCCAGGCTGTAACCCCCCATGGCTCCTTCTCTATGCTGCCCCTCTGCCTAGAAATACCCTTCTGCCTTTACTGCCTGGTGAACTTTGGTTTCCTTCAAAACAACTCAAAAGTCACCTCTTCCAGGCAGAATTAAATATCCCTCCACAGGGGTTGCTCTAGAACACTGACCTTCAAAACTGCATTGACTGCCACTCGAGATAAGAAATACCTCTTCTAAGGGCGCCTGGGTGGCTCAGTCGGTTGAGCGTCCTTCTTCAGCTCAGGTCATGATCTCGTGGTCTGTGAGTTTGAGCCCCACGTCGGGCTCTGTGCTGACAGCTCAGAGCCTGGAGCCTGGTTTGGATTCTGTGTCTCCCTCTCTCTCTGCCCCTCCCCTGCTCATGCTCTGTCTCTCTCTCTGTCAAAAATAAACATTAAAAAAATTTTTTTTAAAGAAATACATCTTCTATCACTACCCAGTGCCAGGGTACATAAATAATTGAAATAAAACGTTCATGTGTTCTGATAGTTTTAATTCTATTTCATTAAAAATATATATCCTAAGGCACCTGCCTGGCTCAATCAGAGGAGCGTGCGACTCTTAATCTTGGGGTTGTGTATTCGAACCCCACATTGGGTGTAGACATTACTTAAAATAAAAACAGAAATAAACTTAAAAAAATTAAAAAACTAAAAATATATATACTAATTGTAACCCACTTAAGTTACTATCATGACCTGCTAATGAGTTGGCCGATTTGAAAAACTGCTCACGAAGATACTCTTTCTCGTTTTGACAACTTTTCTTGTTTCTCTCATCTCTGAAAGCCTCAGATCCTCCAGCTCTACATATAAATGTGCTGGGGTCCAGTTCTTTTCTGATACTGGTTCCTGAGAGGTTTCTGATTATCAGTTTCTACTCCTTCTGGGTTTCTACTCCAGGAAGTAGGACTTTCTGTATCTTCCTGTCTTTCTCTCCAGCCTGGGGGAGCACCTGTTTGCCCCAATTCTCTGACAGATCTAAAAAGAGGTGTTGATTTTCAGTTTAGGCAGTTACTTTTTACTTGGTATGCGGATGGAGTAATGACTTCTCTATAAGCCAGACCAGAAAACAGAAGTCAAAAAGGCTTCCTTTAAAAATAGAAAGCAATAGGGTGCTTGGGTGTCTTAGTTAAGCGTCCAACTCTTGCTTTCGGCTCAGGTCATGATCTCATGGTTTGTGAGGTTGAGCCTTGCATCAGGCTCCGCGCTGAGCATAGGGCCTTCTTGGGACTCTCTCTCTCCCTCTCTCTCTGCCTCTCCCTTGCTCACACACTCTCTCTCTCTCAAAATAAATAAAACATTAAAAAAATAGAAATCAATAATTTTTTTAACATCTATTTATTTTTGAGAGACACAGAGAAACAGAGTGTGAGCAGGGTAGGGGCAGAGAGAGAAAGAGACAAAGAATCTGAAGCAGGCTCCAGTCTCTGAGCTGTCAGCACAGAGCCCAATGCGGGTCTCAAACTCATGAACCTTGAGATCATGACCTGAGCTGAAGTCAGACACTTAACCGACTGAGCCACTCAGGCGCCCCAAGAGAAATCAGTAAAACTTTATATGGAAATGCAAACAGTTCTTAAAAAAAAAATTGAAGAGTTTACCTGATTTCAAGACTTATTATAAGGATGCAATAATCAAGACAGTGTGATAATGGCATAAGAACAGACATATAAATCAATGGAACAGAATAGAATCCAGAAGCAGATTCACAAATTCAATGGGTAAAGGATATTTTTTTCAACCAATCATGCTGGAAAAATTGGACATCTCTATGGGGAAAAAAAACAAACTTCAACTCATCATCTTCATAAACAAAAACTATCCCCAAATGGATCAATGACCTAAATGTAAAAGCTAAAATTATAAAACCTCTACAAGAAAACTTAGGTGAAAATCTTTGTGGCTTGGGATAACAATGATTTTGTAGATAGGACACAAATAGCATGAACCAAAGAAGAAAAAATTAATAAGGTAGAATTCAGGGGCTCCTGGGTCACTCAGGCTGTTGAACGTCCGACTCTTGATTTCAGCTCAGGTCATGATCTCATGGTTGTGCAATTGAGCCCCTTGTCCAGCTCCACACTGGGCTGGGTGTGGAGGCTGCTTGAGATTCTCTCTCTCCCTCTCCCTCTGCCCCTCTCCCTCTCCCTCTGCGAGCTCAGGAGTGTGTGCACATGCTCACTCTAGCTCTCTCTCTCTCTCTCTCTCTTTCTCTCTCTCTCTCAGTCCCACTATCTCTCTCTCAAAAAACAAACAAAGCCCCCCCAAAAAAAAACACACCAAGGTAGAATTTATAAAAAGGAAAATGTTTTGTTTTCCAAAAGATACAAGGCCGTTGTATTAATAAAACCTTTGTATTAACCATGTTTTTAATATTTTATATTTTATGATGCTTGGCTTGCTCGGGGGTTTTGCTAGCTGGGAGAGCCTGTGCCTACCAGGGCTAACTAATTCCTAGGAACAGCGAAACACTTGTCTCTATGTGTGCCTTTCTTACGCAAAACAACTAATCCAAAGACATCCCCAACCACCAACTTTACTAACAGGCACCAAGCCATTATTCCCTTGCCTTAAATCACTCCAGAGTCACCATTATATCCCAGAGTTTGCCAAAATTATTCAAACTGTCTAATCCTAAACTTGTTCAAACTTGCCTGCCCTGCCTTACCCATTTCTTCCTGTGAAAACTATAATGCAGGCTGTGGGCTAAGCTTTCTCCTTTTCTCCTGTCTCCTGATCAATTCCGGTGCTGCTCGGGCAGCCCTGTGTGATGTGGCGTCCCCTCTTTCTACTGGGAGTTGTAAGTAATAAAACTTCTTTTATTGGTATTGATCTCTCCATTTGGTCACTCCATTATCTCTATAAATTAATTCCTGGATACAATCAAAGCAACCACAGATTAGGAGAAAACACTCACAGTACATATAACCAACAAACAATTTATAACCAGAATCTATGAAGAACTCTTGAAAGTCAGTAATTAGAAGACAACTTAATTTGTAAAATGGGCAAAAGATCTGTACAGATACTTCAGAGAAGATTTATGAAAGAATGATAAAGTACCTGAAAAGATGTTCAACATCATTAAATGAAAATTAAAAATACATAATGAGATACCACTAAAATAAAAAAGATAGATAATGCCAAGTGTTGGTGAGAATTTAGAACAGTTGGAACTGTTAGTTTTACATGGTGGTAGGCATGTAAAATGGTAATAACCACTTTGAAAAATGGTTTGGCACCTTCTACAAAATTAACATACACTTGGGGCACGTGGGTGGCTCAGTTAAACACCGGACTTTGGCTCAGGTCATGATCTTATGGTTTGTGAATTTGAGCCGCATATCAGGTTCTCTGCTGTCATACCAGAGCCTGCTTCAGATCCTCTGTCTCCCTCTCCCTGCTCCTCTCCCCACTCTCTCACGCACTCTTTCTCTCTCTCAAAAAATAAACATTAAAAAAATTAACATACACTTACCGTATGACTCAGAAATTCTACTTCTAGGTATTTATCCAAGAGAAATGAAAATACATGTCCATAAAGATAGTAATATATGAATGTTCATAGCAGTTTCACTCATTATAGCCACAAACTGGAAACAAATCAAATGCCAATCAATCAAATTGATAAATAAACTGATCTGTTTATACAATGGAATACTGCTCAATCAAAAAAGGACTTAACTACCAATAAATGCAAACAAGGCAAATCTCAAAAACATGATGGTAAATGAAAGGAGCCAGACACAAGAGAACATACTACATTTTTCCATTTATATGACTCTCTAGAACAGGTGAAACTAATTTACAGTTAAAGAAATTGATCAGTGGTTGCTTTGGTGAGGAATAGGAGGGATGGATTATACAAGGAAACTTTCTGCAGTGATAGAAATAGTCTAAATATAGACTGGGGTATTATTGACTTTGGTGTGTACATTTGTCAAAGCTCCTTGCATTTTATTGTCTGTAGTTTTTGTATCATATATAATTATATTTTAATATAATATAATAATATATACATACAAATGTGTTATATAATATATAATTATTATAATCATTAACATTTATTATATATAATAAACATATATACATCAAATACATAATATAATACCTGCATACAAATATACCATATATATGTATGTCTTGTATATAATTATACCTTAATGAGGTTGATATTTTTGTTTGTGTGTTGTTGTTGTTGTTTTGTTTTGTTTTGAGAGAGAGAGAGAGTGTGTGAAAGCAGGGGAGAGAGGCACAGGGAGAGAGAGAGAGAGGAGAATTAAGCCTGGGATCATGACCTGAGCCCAAATCAAGAGTTGGACACTCAGCCAACTGAGTCACCCAGGAGCCCTAACGAGGTTGATTTTTTTTTATTAAAAAAATTTTTTTTAATGTTTATTTATTTTTGAGAGGGAGACAGAGTGCGAGCAGGGGAGGGGCAGAGAGAGGGAGAGACGCAGAACCCTAAGCAGTCTCCGGGCTCTGAGCTGTCAGAGCCCAACGTGGGGCTCAAATTTGTCAACCAAGAGATCATGACCTGGGACAAAGTCAGATGCCAAACCAACTGAGCCACCCA